>NC_056732.1:1054670981-1054970981 GCF_019279795.1 Protopterus annectens
GCAATTCCTCTATACAAAGGTGGCGTCCACTGACCCGGGCAATTATATGCCCATCAGCCTAACTAGCCTGATCTGCAAGGCCATGGAACGCATTATCATGGACCTTATAAACAAAGACATTGGCAACCTCCAAACACATGACCCCACACAGTTTGGTTTTGTCAAAGGGAGATCATGCCTGTTAAACTTGGTTGACTTCTTCGAAACAGTCACCAAAGCCATGGACGGGGGAAGATAATGCACACCACCTACCTGGACCTAGCCAAAGCCTTCAACACTATTCCCCACTCAGGTATAATATATAAACTCTCCCAGCTAGACATCAACCCATATGTTAGCAGATGGGTAGCTAACTGGCTTACTGACAGAACCCACTCAGTCTAAATAGGGGAAGCCACCTCTAGTAGTGGACCAGTAATGAGCGGTGTACCCCAAAGATCGATCTTGGGTCCTCTACTGTTTTGGATATACTTTTCTGAGGTGCAAGTCAAAGCCAGTGGTCTGTGGCTGACGAGTTTGCAGATGACTGCAAGCTGTGTACTGTCTTAAATTTCCTTAGTGATTTGAACATTCTCTAAAAATGCCTTACTCATACAAATGACTGGTGCCAGAAGCATGGCCTCAAACTGGTTGCTAGGAAATGCATCATTATCCCCTTTGGGGGAAATGGATTCTCCACTAATTATCACATTAATAACAATGTACTAAGTACGCAATTAGTCATGAGGGACTTAGGCAACCAGGTTGATAGCAACCTGACTTTTGACCACCATGTTGCCTGCATTGTACAGAATGCTTTCTGCATGGCCCACTTCATAAGTAACGTGCAGCAGCTGGAGAGACCACAGAGGTTCCTGACCAGGAAAATCCATGGTCTCAACAACCAGTCCTGTACTGATAGGCTAAAAGCCCTGTCCCTCTACTCAGTCTCATACAGACTGCTCAGAGGTGACCTGTGTCTGGCATACAATGCCATCTCAGATCCAACCTTGATGGAGTTGCTGCATATCCGTAAGTCAAACTCCATTCATGCAACCCACATGCAAGGCCTCAACCTGGTCTGTGACATTAATAGAACTTGCCAGCAGGATAGATTTCTGTCCCAAAGACTCCCCATCTATGGAACAGACTCCCTCTCCATGTCAAGCATAGTACCTCAATAGCCCTCTTTAAGAGGAACCTGGACGACTGGATGTTAAACAGAAAATACACCCCTGGGATCCCACCTGTGTTCCTGCTGGACAGGGGAAACAGGTGCTGACTTTGTGAGAACATGGGCAAAATTCTTGGCTAGGCTTATAAGGGCCTTTGGGCAAATAGCCTAGTATCATCCTATGAACCTAAGTTCTAGTTCCCACTGTTAAAACATATACATTTACACAGGTGCAATAGTTTATATACATTTCTGTTCTTTCCCAGTAGGGTACACTGTGGACACATCCTTAAGCTCAGTACTTTACACACACACTTCTGTACCAGCAGCTTGATATACAAACAACACATAGTTATAATTATAATATAGTGGTAACATCCTACTAATATTCACAAATGACATATAGCTATTTACAAAATTCCAGACAGCTGTGCTGGCTGTATCTCCTTCTGTCACACTTCTATATAAATCATATTAATATTCACAAATGACACCTAATTATTTACTAAATTCCAGATAGCTGGGCTTGCAGTATTTCCTTTTGTGACAGTATGAAACATATTTGATTGAAATCATACCTAGGGAAAACTACAGGCAGTAGGATGGCTGAACATATTAAGCTGACAACATCTCCACCAAATAAATGCAATTCTAGTGGAAGTAAGGGAAATCAGGGACACTGGAACAACATAGTTGTCCATACAGTATATAGGTGCTACTGTCACAAAAGTCCATGACTGGCATTGCTGCATAAGAATGGAAAGTCATCATCACCATCATCATCATTATCATTTTATAAACTGCTTGTTCTGGTATTGCTTGCAGTAGTAGCAAGCTGAGCAGGATAGACTAGACATCTCTATCGCCAGCAACAGCCCCATCCTGTTCTGAGTTCCCTTTCACCAGGAACAATCTATCTCATTCTGAAGGATTCCCAGACATTCTCAGGGAAGTTGAAAGCTACAATTTCCACATTTCTTCTGGGCCTGCAACTAGGCTTCTATCCAGTAGGCTGTACCTTCAACACCTCCAGTGGGAGTTGCCCAGGAGGGTATTCACATAGGGTATCCATAGCACCTGGATGGACTCCTCTCAATATAGAAGAGCAGGGGCTGTACTCTTAGGTTCCCTTGATTTTTTGAAACCTTCAATCTGTACAGGGATTGACCCCAGCAACTTGCAGAGGATCCTCGTGTCTGTTGTCTGTATCTCTGATCTCATAATTTCCATCATTAGGCCATACTAATGACCATAGATTGGTGACACTATGGAGAGTGATTTTTCATAACCTCAACGAGGATCTAGCAAACATCTATTGACTCATTGACAGAGGCAGGATATTTTTCAAGCTGCTCTTTACAAGAGTGTAGAATCATTGATTTAACTGAGGACATTGGCTGGTGGAGTAAGAGCACATCAGTGAACTCCTGAATCCAGTGGACATACCCTCCTCTGTCAAGTATACTGTACAACATGTTCCGTGTCTATATCCATAATTACACCATTAAAGCTCATCAGATGTACAGTTTTACTACTACTTGCATACATAACTTCAATGATCCTTTCTAATACAAGTGCTATGATGTCCTGGACCTTGGAAACAGAACTCCACCAATGAAAGAGGAAACAAATTCTATGGCTGCAAGATAACAGCAACTATTTCAAACACTCCAGAAAACATCTTTGATCAACAATATCTGTTGACTGTCTCGCTCTGCGATTAAACACATTTTCAATATTCTGAACCCCTATTTCAAAACATCAGCAGCAGCAACATTTGATTACATATATATGGGTCTACTTTGATTTACTGAAAACTCATTTTACTGAATTTCAAAACACACCAAATTGCTGAATATAGTTAGGGGGGCCACATTGTGGGGTGTGGGGGGGCATAGCCCCCCACCTACTTTTGGTTTTATATTGTTAGCTTTCAGTGAAATGAGATTTATAAATATAAAAGCTAAGTAGGTGGGGGGGCTATGATCCCCACACACCCCTAACTATATATACTAACTCCAGGATCGCACTACAGTGGGAAAAAGGGTATATAGATTTTATTTGCACAACAGTACTTACATTCAATGAAATGTCATTCAGTGAAATTACTTTTCAGTGATTTGAGCTTTCAGCAATTTTTTGAGGGTGAATTGAAATTCAGTGAAATAAGTTTTTAGTGAATCAGAGTGGAACCATATGTATCTGTGTGTATATATATATATATATATATATATATATATATATATATATATATAAATATATATATATATATATATATATATATAGATATATATATATATATATATATTTTTTTTTATTTATTTATTTTTTTTTTTTGCTTTTATTGAATTGGCTGGTCCCACTAGGCTATTAGCTGTTTTATTTTTTCAGGGGAGACCAGACAAGTCATTTATAATGACTAGGAGAAATTATGCCAGGATGCCAGGGAAATCCTCCTACACTTTTCAGTAAGTGCCATGGAATCTTTTACATCTAACTCAACTGCCACTAACTTAGGGAGATGTGGTCTCAGTGTAACATTTTCTCCAAAGAATGACTGTAGAGAGAGTAACAGCTAGACTTAGATATATAGAGATATGAATATGGATATAACTATAGTATTAAACAAACCAGCTTGATAGCTGTCGGTAGTATGAATTTGAGCAAATGTTCATGTGCTTATACTCTATTATTAATCTGTATTTATTCCTAGATTCATTGATATGATATGCCATGGCTATTGAGTCTCATGACTATTTACACCTTGCCAGTGTCCTGCATCAGGATACACATCCTGTCTTAAGGAGGGCTATAGTGGTCAATCTCTGAGTAAATTTGCAGATACCCATCTGTCAGCTAAGCTATGTTTAAAGAAAGCTAGTGAGTTACATTGATTAACATTCAGTGGAAGTTTATTCCAGAAGTTTGGGCGATGTTGGACCTTTTCTTACATTCATACCTGTTCTTATATGACATTATATACTGCATTGGTTATTATGAGTACTGTGATTTTACTGATTTGCTTCTTAACGTATGAGGTTGATCAATTGTTAGGTGAAATTCTACTCAGTGTATATGGGATGAATGTGCTAACCTTTCATAATTTTTGTGAATTAAAAGTGTTTTTACTTATGCATCTCAAGTGCTATGTTTCATATAAATATTTATATATATATATATAGAGAGAGTGAGAGAGAGAGAGAGAGAGAGAGTGAAAAAGAGAGAACATATAACTCTATGTGTGTGTGTGTGTGTGTGTGTGTGTGTGTGTGTGTGTGTGTGTGTCTGTGTGTGCTTTACCTATAGTATTCAGCAGTTCTTATGCCACTGCGTACATACAGAGATGGGATGGCTTGTGTATATATATATATATATATATATATATATATATATATATATATATATACACACACATATATATATATATATATATATATATATATATATATATATATATATATAGTTGTTATATACATATCTCTATGTAGGTGGAAGCAAACATGTGTGTAGAGAGATGACTTGTGTGCAGGGATTGTTGTGTTACCATATCATCTACTACTCTTTGAATGGGTCAGTGCCTTCTGGATGGCTGATAGGTCTCTGTTCCTAGATTATAAGGCATTGCCCAGTGTCAATTGAGTTAAAGTTGTAATTCCCAAACTGCTTATTTGTATATCTTTTGAATGATATAAGCAGCTTTGATGCACAGCACTATAAATTCTCTGCAGCCCTGTTACTCTACTGTCACTGAATTATTTGTGTATTTATTTAATTTATTTATTTATGTTATGTGGTTAGTAACTTTATACACAGTTTACTACGTCAGTGGATCCTGCTCATATGTGTTAGGGCAACAAAAATGGGTAATGATCTATATCAGAAACCGCATGAAGAAAATCTGAAAGACCTATATATATATATATATATATATATATATATATATACATATATATATATATATATATATATATATATATATATATATATATATATATACATATATATATATATATATATATATATATATATATACACATATATGTATATATATATATATATATATATATATATATATATATATATATATATATATATATATATATATATATATAGAGAGAGAGAGAGAGGGGTGAGGATAGAATAGACGTCATAAAAATGATTGGTTTTCTCTGCAAAATCCATATTCTCTGTGTGGTAACCACATTTAGAAGAAAGATGCTATATATGAGAAATGGACCACTAACAGAGGATACTATGCGAACATACAGGAAAGATATGAAGTAAAACATCACAGAAACAATGATGGATGAGCCGTACTGCTTTCCTGAAGAAGTTGTAAGGTTGAATGTTATTAATGACTTTAAGAATGCTAGATTGGTAGGAAGCATTCGATAATCATTGCAGCCTCTTAAGCAATAAATGATGGAGATACTAGGTTGTTATTTGATCCTTGTTTGACCTCACATTGTTATATGTTTGAGTGTTACATTGTTTAATAAAATTGGCTTGGAAAAGCATGATCCCTGTTGTATGCTCCATGTTCCAATGGGGTGAATTAATGTGCAAAGAAAGCCTGGCAAAAATGTCTGCCTATTCTAACAGAAAACCCATGCCCTGATACTGAAATCATTTACTGGAGCCACCATTTCCAAATAAAAGGAAATACACTTAACAGAATAAATGACAATAACAGAACTAATGCAAAAAAATAGTGAGCATAAGCAAACAAACAAACAAACAAGCAAACAAAAAGCAGAAATGAAGAAAGTAACTGCAGCAAGTTACAAGGAGCTGTGCCTTTGTGTGTATGTGCATATACTACAAATAGCTGATTAGGTGCAACAGGAAGCAGACTTGCCATTAGTACAGAAGACCATGGGTTCTATTCTCACGCTGGGTGGATCAATTGTTAACAAGGTAGTGCATCATAAGAGGGTTACTAAACTCCTGAGTGTGTCATCCTTCAGATGAGATGTTAAACTGAGGCCCCCATCTCCTTGAAATGGTGGTAGTTCAGTGTATGTAACAGATCCTACTGCAGCAGAAAAGAGTAGGGCAAGCTCCCTGATGCCCTGGAAAAAATTCCCATAACAGTGTCTATACCACCTTAAGCTTCCCCTAAAAAAAAGCTATTAGCCTAGTGGGAATAACCTCACCAACAAAAGGTAGATCAATATCTAACAATAAAACTGTCTGGGCTGTTATTGCCTTATAATATTCACTCTACTGGGCATCATTGTTGCATATTTATCAGTCTTTTGCTAGATACTCTGTAAGGAGATTTAGACTTTAGTCATGTTCTGCTTGTTTTCCAGATCATCTGATGTACATGCTTCTGGTGAAGTCATGAGAACTGCATACTAGATGTCAGTGTACTGAGTGTGCTGATGACATTCTGTCATGTCTAGCTGTACAGTCATGACTCTTATGTGGTAAAGGTTGTTGATGTTGAAGATTTACCAGTTAGAAATTATTAAATTATGGCTGCATAAGTGTTACATCACTGAATTTTAAGCAATAATCATCGACTTTAATATTCACGTTAGAATGTCCATCATAAGAAAGGCAATGCTGTTTTCAGAGAATCTAAAGTCTTTGAATGTATTTAATACTAGCATTTTCAAACATAATACAATCAAGTAGTAGGAGTAATAAAATGTAGTTGCTTTTCTCACCTGTTCCAGAACTTCATGCTGTAAGTTTTATGATGGATCAGTTTAGAAATATATTGGAATTGCTGAGCTGAGTTAGTGCTAGGTGTGACTCTTGGAGAAAAAAGGGATACATGCTTCCAGCATCTATTTGCTTTCACATTAATCAAAAATCTGCTCATTAACACTGAGCTATTGACACACTGATGATGTGAAATCAATTTTTTAAAGAAAGTCAAAGATGACTTAAAGCTCTTCTATTGTTGTTTCAAAGAACATTAATATACCCTAGTCCTATTGTCCAAGGTGTTCTCCAATGAATACTGTGTGATCACAGTTAATTGCTCCTCATCATTTTTGCTGCACCTTTTTTCTACCCTAGAGACCTTCTCTTGTTGCCCATTGCAAGGAGTTATATTTCAGTCTAATGGCTGATTTCATCCATTTCACTGCACATTCAGTTTGCTTGACTGCTCATGATCTTTCAGTTTCTGTCTCGTTTTATATAATGCTGTGTTTTGATTACTCTGTGTTACTACAAGCATGAAAAAGAGATTACAAAAGAACACGAACAAGATGCCGAGAAGTACTGCATACAATTTACTATAAATAGATTTTTGTATATAGTCGGTTCATCAATAGTATGCAATAGCACATTGTCACTTAAGCTCAAATCCTTGCAAAAAAAAAAATAGGCAGAACATTTCTTTCAGACTGTGACATAATTATGCAGAATGTGGTTACTAACAAATTCCTATGTGAAACTGAACTGCTGTTGAACAAAGCTTCCTACAATGCCTTGAAATCAGGTTTTCTGATCTGCACACAAAGCCACTTTAATGTCCTAACCTTTAGGGGGAAAATCGGATTCTATAATTCTGTAATAGCTGGCAAAATGGTATGACCAGTATAGGGGTTCTAAGACCAGAAATTCAGAACCTCTAAACTGCTGCAATTATTACCTGCTGAATTTGAGTCATATACTCAAAGGACCTACTTATACCTATTTGCTGTTTTACACCATGTATGGTAAATATTAAATAATTGCTTTTGGTAACTACACTACCTTTGAAATGCAGGACATAATGATGGCATCATACTCAATGCACCCAATGGATGCATGCAGTTTGATCAGGATGCCAAAGGAAGACTGATATAACAAACCCTACTTGTGAATAAATAGTAACATGATCCACATTACAAAATGATATATTTCAAACTGAATTAATTTTTATTTTTGCTGAAAAACAAAATAAAGTTTTTTGTCACTTTCAGTTTATTTAGTTGACTGTGCCGCCAAAATAAATGTATGTAACAGTATATGTGAAAACTGCAGACGTTTGAATTAAAATTAGTCCGTTATATTCATCAGCAAATCATGAATTACTACAATATTTCTTGAATTATCAGTTCAAAGTGATCTCTTTTATTTCACAGAAAAGACCACTACAATTGCTAAGACTGATTTTATTCAGTGCAGCAGTTTTTAGTCAATTAGTTGTGATAAGGAGACTTCGGGGACTTCATAGTACCACCAAAATTTTATAGGCTGGTACTAGGCTAGCTGCACTTGTGGGCCATTTTAAGCCTAGCCACTTTCCCCCATATGTGAGAATCAAACCTTGTACCATTATGCCAACCTAAAAAGAAGGTACTTGATAATTAGGAAAACTGATTTTTCATTTTTCTGGGGAAAAGGTTGGTAAAATTCAAATTCAGGCTATCTGAGTATTGGAAAATCTTGAGATTTTCACTAAATCTGACAGCAGGTTAGGCAACAAAACACATTCAGTAGCATCCGTATTTCTTGCCATATACTGTCAGGTTGTTATATTAAGTTGTTCTCTGTCTGGTTTAATGCATACACACACACACACACACACACACACACACACACACACACACACACACACACACACACACACACACACACACACACACACACACACACACACACACACACACACACACACACACACACACACACACACACACACACGTATCTATTTTTAATATCCTTTGTTGACAAAGTTAGTTCCGATAAGGTAGTAGCCTCTTTTCAGGGGAGACTCAAGGCAGTATTTACCCTACTGGGAGAAATTTGGCTATGGCAATAAGGAACTTCCCCTACTCTTTTTCAAACAGGGTTGCTAACTGTGCTAGCACTTCCAATTTCCATTCCGAGTGCAGAGGTGGCTTGGAGAAGCTGGGAGGAGACATGGAGTTATCATGAAATGAAAGTACACCAGATTCACATGAAAAAGTGAATCATTTACAATAGATGGAGTGAAGGAGACAAGGAATACAATAGTTATATTAAAGAATTGAAGCAAAGCAGTAAAGGTGGGCGAGCCTTTAAAGAAAAGTTCAGTAAATTGCATAGATGTAAACGCAGTCAAGCCTTCGCAAAAGTGCTATGCAGTGGTAGAAAAAGAAAAGGAGTTTGCACCTGTGATCGATTCTAAATTTTTTTCCAGTAGAACATTTTCAGGTAAGAGGATTTAACACATGTGTGTTGTTACAATCTTTCAGTTGGTAGGGTTACATGGTGATTTGCTTATGGGCTTGGCAGATAAGAGTGATCCAGAAAGTGGTAAAGATAGTTCCTGTGGTGAAAATATGGACAGAATACAGCCAAAAGATGGTCAGAAAGCATAATTTACAGTGCAGAAGTAATATGCAGAAACAGTTAAGATAAGAGAGCAGAAAGAAAAAGAAGAGAAGAAAAATTCTACTGTCAAGAAAAAGAAGTCATTTAAAGTTGTTGTTGGTCTTTCGGCTTTTCCCAGTTAGGGGTCGCCACAGCGGAACTCCGGTCCACTAATGATTGACAATAGATTTTCACAAATGCCGAGGTGCCAGCTCGACATCCAACCTTTAATGAAGGCGCATCTATTTATGCATGTCTTTCAAATGCCACCCAACTGTGGGGAGGACATGCAGACTCCACACAGAAGGCACTCCCCACACTCCAGCTGAGAACTGAATGGGAGAACCTCTTGCTGTGAGGCAACAATGCTACTGCTGCATCACCATGGCTGCAAAAGGAAGTCATTTAAAGTAAGACTAGAAAAAAGAAGATACTGAACAGGATAGGAATAAAGTATGGGATGAAATAATTACATCTCTTGGAACTAAAGCAAATGAGGTAAGAGCATTTATACATATAAATAAGGAAACTTACTGTGACATTAATTTTGAAACTGGTCAATTGATGGAGAAATTTCTAGGGGAATATGAAAAAAAGAAAGACTGCTTCCCTTGGAACCAGTATGTCTTAGAGACCTTTTCCAAAGAGACAAGAAAAAGATTCATATACACTTTAGAAATGATAAACCAAACTGTAACTTGTAACGCACACAAAAAACAGGTTCTAAATGATGGTATCATATCAGTAGGCACTTAGAAATAGAATTGGAAGTCATATGTACACAAATAGATTTAATACAGGTAAATAGTCTAGAAAGTGCATAAGAGAAGCAAGAAGCTAGTAATAAAAAAGACAGAAGAAGGTTCCGATGTAAGTGATATGAAAGATATAAAATGGAATGTAGTTAAACAAAAAAGGAGATCTATTGTTAAAAGGGTATGAGAAAGAAAAGAAAAGAAATTACAGAAGGTCATAGAAAAGAAAGGGAAGGGATAATACAAATAAATACAACATTGTTGCTTGTGAAATTTTACCAATCAATCTTAATAGTTAAAAAAGTTTGGTAAGAAGAATGGTGTAAACAACAGGATAGTGATGTTATTATTCCAGAAGATTGTAAATTCGTAAGTAAAGAAGAAAGATATCAAACCAAATATGGTGGGGAAATAATATGATTTGGAAATTGGGGAAAAAGACTTGCTCAGGGATAGCTATCTTGTACAATGATATGATAAAAGTTTTTTTAGATACTACTTTTGCTACAATGGGTAGAATTACCATTCGTTATATAAGATGGATGGGACACGTTTTGAGAGGTACTGCAATTTAATCTTATGTGGCAAAAATCAAGACAAGATATGTTTAAAAATGTAACTTAATATGTTGCCTTAAATATAGAGATAATTGTGGCAGGTGATAACTGTAATTTAAGACATTAGAAAAAAAAGATTGTGATGTTAAAAAAAGTATTAGACATTATAAAATATGTGCCACTGCAAATCTGAGATAAAAGCATGTGGACTTAGAGGAGAACATAGAAAACAAATAGATTATTTTCTATTTTAATCAGGGATTGCTAATACTAGAAGAAAGTGGTTTGAAAACAGTTTTTTCTGATCACAGGGCCATTGGGATTCAATCCAAATGGCATGACAAACATTTAAAAATAGTTCAAGGGATTAAAAGAATAAATTAAGTCAAATAGGAAGAGATATGAAAAGATAATATATTAGAACTGTGCAAGATCATGTGGAAACGACAGGATCAGTCAGAATTGTGATTGTTTTAACCAAAAGTGTAAAAATGTTATATACAACATGAACAAGAAAAAAGAAGAGAAGTAAAAAATGAAGTAGAGAATATTAATTGATAAGATATTTGATAATTTGGTAAGAAATGATGAAGTTTGCTTTGTTAAGGAACAGGAAGTTTATAATTTGAATAAAACCAAAATAAAGCATTTTTTGTATAACCAAAGATATTTTTGCATAGGAAAAAAGAAGAAATTGCACCTTATTTGAGTAAGATTATTAAGGAAAATAATAGGATAATGAGGCAAATGAAGAATATAAATGGTATAATGTCTAATACACAGGATAAATTGATAGGGATAGTAGAGAATTGCATAGAAAAATTATTTAAAGGACAAAGTATACAAATGTATAACTAATGGAAAGTAGTTTCATTTTTAGAGCAAGTAAGCAGACAGAAAAAATATTGTGATGAAGGAATTAGAAAAGATTTTAAAGTTAGTTAATTTGGAGTCAGCAGCCAGTCTAGATGGAATAGAATATACAATGTATTAAACTATGAAAGATCATAAAAATGATATTTTCTAATCATGTTAAATGAATGACAAAATACATTTATATGGAAAAATGGCTTTAAAGAGGAAATTCAGAATCGGAGACCAATAGTTTTGAACATTGCAGACTGTAAAATATTTATCAAGATTCTACAGAGAAGGATGGAAAGCAAAATAAATAAAACCATAAATAGAAATATATATAGTATAAAAGAAAAAAACTGCAGAAGTTGCTTTTAATTATTCAGGAATTGGTAGATGATGTATTATATAGAAATAATCGAGTCAAAATTATGGTAGGTGATGTAAGCAGTGTTTGAGTCTATTCAGCATAATGTGTTATTGGAAACATTGAAGGTATATAATATAGGGAACAAGATTAGAAGAGCACGTATGACAGCATATAAATTAAATATTGTAAGGGATTTGGTTAGTGGTTGTTTAAATAAAAATGTTGCTTCAAAAAGATATAAGACAAGGATGTCCTCTAAGTAGTAAAATATTTTCTCTAATAATGAAATGTGATATCCACATTTATAAACAAAGAAATGGAAAATATGAGTTATATATCTAATAAAGGGGTAATTGCACCAATTTAATCTTATACAGATGCTATTATAATTGCTACATAAAATAGTTCAGTTATGGGTAAAATAAAAAAAGGTTTTACAAGACTATTTAAATGTAACTGGATTATGAACAAATAAAGGGAAAAGCCAGGGATTAAGTTTTGATGGCATGTTGTGAGGTGTTAAGTTTAGCTTAGCAAATATAAAATTGCTTGGAATATGTTTTGAAAAACAGGACAATATGCTGCAGCACTGGAAGGAAAACAACTGAAAATATGAATGACGTGTAGGTTTTGGAAGACATTTAGACTGTCCTTTAGAAAGAAAATGTGATTGATTAAAAATATTATTTCAGCAAGAATCTCATATTTGGCAAATGTCTTTAGTATCCCTGTTGTGTTTGAAAATTAAGTTTACAATATTGTTTTTCATTTATTTGGGGCTCTAGAATGAACCCAGTAAAGCAAGGTATAGTATATGTTACTAGAGAAGAAGGGGATTTGGGATCTATTAATCCTATAGTCCATGCAATATCCATGCACTTATTAGAAATAAAACAATGTTTGAAGCATAATGATGACTTATTACTAGTTTAAATATTAAAATTTAAATATAAAGAGGAATGGTTATATATTTGGAATAATAAAAGAAATAGGTTATGGACCAATTATGAAGTAAAGAATTACCTAGGGAAATGTTTTTTTCGTGGAAAATAAAAATTGATGAAATAGAAGATGATAGAAGAAAATGGTGTAATAATGTTATGAACACGTTTTTTGCATATATCCATAGAGAGAATTGTCAAGAGTTAAAGTTGTAGCCACACAGGCTAGAATGGGAAATCATAATAAAATGGCTGAATGTGAACATTTTTGCAGAGAATTAGCATACAAAAGCTTCCATTGAAAGCAAGCACACCATATAAGATGAAGAAAGACAGAATATGTCCTTACTATAGAGAATTTGAGACTAATGAGCATGTTCATTTTCCATGTAGATGAAGCAAAACTTTATGGAAGAAGGTATTTGATATGAAATATTTAGAAGCAATTGAAAATGTAAGTGAATTAAACATGGATATAATTAAGTATGATTATTATAAAGGAAAACGTGACAAGTATGTAACAAAAATTGATAAAAATACTTTGTATAACATGGCTGATTTTAAATCAAAGAGTTAAGGAAATCTTATTTAATGAAAAATGGGATTTAGCAGTGACGTTAAAAACAATATGATTTGGTTATGGAAAATCGAATGGGGATCTCATAACTGAAAATATTTTCCTTTTTCTTTTGTGTCATTTATTAATAAGGTATTAAGAACATGTTGATATAAATAATGTATATATATTGTAAATATGCATATAAGTTTATTTTAAATGTTGTGTTTTTATAAATAAAGAACCTTACTCTTTTTGATAGGTGTCATGGGATCTTTTACATCCACTTGAGATACCACTAACTCAGGCAAATGGGGTCTCAGTTTAACATCTCATTCAAAGGAAGACACACACAGAAATCACCAAAGTTAAACATGCTTCCTGTTGCAATATTGACACATGTATTTATAGGTATGGATATAGATAGAGTTGTAGATATAGGAGTGTGTGTGTGTGTGTGTGTGTGTGTGTGTGTGTGTGTGTGTGTGTGTGTGTGTGTGTGTGTGTGTGTGTGTGTGTGTGTGTGTGTGTGTGTGTGTGTGTGTGTGTGTGTGTGTGTGTGCCTGCACTAGCAAATTACAATAAAATCATGGCACTGACTAGAAATTGCACTTTAAAATCATATACATAATTCTTGTATTTTATCTCAACAAGTATGCATAGTGTATGCCAACTACCCCTACTGCTAACATGATAGGTTACCTTGGGAAATATTACTGATATAATGGGTTAAGGTGGTGAATTGTAGTTCTCCTGAAGGGTTGGATTCCCTTAGTCCTCATTTAACTATAGTAGGAGCTTGAGGAAGTCACTTAAATAGACATTGCTCCTGTGTCATCCCTGAAAAGGGACTGTATATGTCCAATGGGCCTACGTGGTTAACAAATCAGCATTATTATTACTTTTGTTATCACTGCAGTGAGGGTAGATGAGTACAAACATAGGGTTGCTATATCCACTACCATATTGTTTATACAGACAATTCCTTCATCATAGTAATTTCTTGTGGTCTACCTTTTTGCCAGTATAATATACAATCAGAAAATACATGAGCCACATATATATTGCTAGTTTTTTCCTAATGTGAATTCCAGTGAATGGATGCATGCAGTTAAGAAGAAATACAATAACAAATTGCTACACACTTTCAGAGTACTGTTTACCTCCTTAGAGCAGCCTATACGTCTGGCAATTGCTGCTATGCCTCCTAATCGAGTTGCTAAAATATCAAAAATATCTTACAAACTCTGCATGATGTAACATTCAAAGTGGTGGCCTGTCTCTAAAACAAAGCAAGCTTATATCAGTTTGTGTGGCACAGAGGTATATTAAATCAGATTGCATGACTGTCCCTGAATCCCATATTTTGCTGCCATATATCTGTGACCTCAATTACAGCTTACCTTTTCTTACCATTGTGGCCACAAGCTCATGCTAGTGACCTGCACAACTAGACATGTCACACTACTGTGTAGTTATTTTCTGTTTCATATAATTTAGAAATCACTTTGTAGTTTGTAAGCATGAGCCACAGGTTAACATTTTGTTCCCACAGAAATCTGATGCTTCTTCTAATGCCTGCCAGATAGTGCTTGGGCCTGCATAGTGCACGGAGTGCAAGCTGGCACTCTGTCTCCTTCATAGCCATTACAGGGAGCACCCACTGGGCCCTCATGATGATGTCTTTAAATAAGTTGATGCCCAGTATGCTATGGCCAAGGAGTTGTTGACAGACAAGTGAATCATTATCATTTTCATAATCTGAAGCTCAGAAACCATAATGATCTCCGTGCATGGGAAGCAAAGTTTTAGACAACATCACCCCAAAAGCACTTGTTTCTGATATCTTGTTATATGTTTGGAATTGTTTTTGTCTCAGGCAAGTATTAATGAAGGTCACGTTAGGAAATATATGTTAGCCGCTTCTAGATCTTTCTTCTCAGGTAGATGTTAAGTTGTATAGACTACTGCCATGAAGGGTTCTGTAGGGACCGATTTTGGGATTGACAGAGTAGTAGCTATTTATTCTGCCACTTGGTGCCAAACCTTGATCAGGCAAAACCCCAAATCTAAGTAGAGGAAAAACACATGTGATGCCTGTCATAGCCAATATGCATGAGACTGTGACTTGTACCTGTTATTTTAATATCTATCTTTACAGTTTTCACAGTTGTATTGATGCACCATGTCTCTGTCAACATAAGCAAAATGTGAGTAATCACACTGCCGACTACAGGTAGTAGGAGAGGCCTGCACTTAACCAAGGCCAGTTCCAATCATAGATGCTGACATTGTAGCCAGGTCTGTGATGTACATAGATAAAGCCCTGGCTACAACCCAGCCAGTACCAATCTGAGTAGCAGCTTGGGTGATAGAGAAGAGTGTAAGAGGTTGCTGAAAAGAGTAGCTTTTTAACAGTTCATCCAAGCCAAAAGGGAAGGAGGGTACTCTGCCCATAATCTGACATCTCCTCAGGAATGGAGACAGTGCCTTATCTATATAGACGATTGGTGTTAGCATTTCAGGTATCAGGGGGGGGGCATACTTAATTGACATTACATGTAATTATTTGTGTAACATAGCTCTGAATAGTTACTGCATATAAAAAGATCTCCTGGCATGCAGACCAGTGCATGTGATGCTGTCAGCTGCTCCACTCCAATCCACCTTCCTTCTATTTGTGCAATCCTAGCCCTTAGCCTTGTGCGGTAATAAGGATGCCAGGAAAAAATGAAACTATAGTAGCAGCCTTAGAGAACAGCTGATGGTCAGTAGGTGGACATGCAAAGGGGACCAAAAATCAGTACTGACATGTATTTAAAATATTTTCAGTGCAATATCAAGATAGAATTACTTATCTCAGACTTTTCACTGTTTCTGTTAACTGCAGGGCTAGAGGATAGATTTACTCGGTCAGCACCTCAGCAATTTCCCACTCTTGCTGAGGCTATAGTGAGGGAGTATGAGGGCAAGGTAACTGGAAGTGCCTCACTGGAGGGTGTGTCCTGTAACCTCACTATCATGGAGCTGAGCTGATTGCCTAAAATGTCCCAAACACATATGGAACAAATGATGGAAGCTGACATGGAAATAGCAATGCACAGGTATATGACCTGAATGGAGAGCTTCTTTGGAGTTTGGTGCAATTCCATCACCCATTTGGCTTCTAGCATCAGGCCTCTACAAGTAGATGTGATTGATCCCACCCACCAACATGAGCCATTTCATGGTGATGGAGGAATGTAATATTCCTTTGTGTTGGGGGGACAGACAGCCTGCTGCTGTCTGTCATTATTATCATCATCATTATTTAAATCAATATCATCATTAACCCCATTTTCCCATTTCTTCGTGAGTTTGGGTGCTATGTCATCTCTTACCACATCTCTTGATTCACAGCCACTCTCCTTCATTGACAGTACTCTTTTACTGTCACAGGCCTTCTCTACACAATCCAGCCATTTCTTCTCTAAGCATCCTGTTCTTCTCTTGCCTTCCTCATGTTTCTCCCACTAAGTCTACTGTATAGCTCACAAATCCTGAATCCTGAAAAAAGTCAACTCCTCCCTTCTTACTAAACTTGAATCAGCATATAATCAAGTAGCTAGTTTTGCAGCAAACCACACATATAAATCCCATGGCTGCCTCTCACTTAAATACTTAAACTGGCTAGAATTACTACAACAGATTCTCCTCACTCAGCTCCTAATTATTCACTCTATTATATACCAGTCTTCCTACTGCCACAGCTTACTTCCTCTTATTTCACATTACTTTCCCATCAGATCTCTGCATAGCTCTGACCACAATCTCCTTCAAATCTATAAACCTAAGACCAAAATGGGCAGCAGCCTCTATAGTTACCAGCCTACCATTTTTTAGGAAATTAGATCCTTCAATAAACTTAATCAATTCAAAGCAGCCACCAAGGAATACTTAAAAAGACACTGGCTCTGCTCTTGCATTTACCTTTCTTAACTCTCCTTTTATGCTAAGCTGATACTTTTTCTGTTTACATACCTCTTACCCACTTATAACCGTCTTTTCCTCCTCTTACTCTTGCTATTTCTTACCAAGAACAGTAACCTCCACAATGTTTTACTATAAATAAGAATATTTCACTTCCCTCCTTCATCCATATTACACAGTAACAGTAAACACCAGTGAATTATTCTTCTCATAGACTACATTGCATTTCCATGATTTATTGTCATATATATTGACTTGTATCTTCTTACTTTTATATTCTCAGTGTAATGCTTTTTGCTATTTAATGTTATTTTCAATGCAATGTCTATTTGTGGAGCTTTTCTCCCCAGGCCTCCACTGAAAAAGGGTTGCTATTAGCTCAGTCAGACATTCCCGATCAACAAATGTAAAATAAAATAAATAAATAAATCTTCTTTGCCAAATTGTATTTTACTTTCTTGCACTTTTGGCTTCTGCTTTGATTCTTTAATTCCTGTGTCTTTTCACAATCTTAATCTTACTAGTCTTCAAAGAAACTTTATTTCCAACACCTCAGACATCCTTGGCTACTCTACCTTCTCTGGCCAGGTTCCTGTGCTGCACAGAAGCACTGATCACAAAGCTATTTTGTATACTTTACTCTTCAACTTCTTTGGTATTCTTCTGTCATCAAAGTCAAAAGTCAAGTCAAAGTAAACTTTATTGTCATTCAGAATCACACAAGTGCAGAAAATGAATGAAATTCCATAACTCTGGATTCAAATGTGCAGATATCACATAGACTTAATACAAGTCATTAGTACATATATAGCTACTTATTATATACCATAGTGTTCTAGATAGATAATCCTAATATTGCATATAAATTAAACTCATTTTAACATTTATTATACAGTGATCTCTCTGCTTGCTTGAGTATTGCACAGTACTCGGGTAAGACTTTGCATTAAGGAGTTAGATTGGGTATTATATTATTAATATTATTATAATATTGTAATATTATAATATCATTATATTGTTAGTAGTATTGTCATGCTCTCACTCATTCTGACACTTTGTGCAAGTTGACTTCTGATTCTGCATTTGGCTTGCACATTAAGACTTTTCTTTCTCCTTAACTGCGCTTCTCAGATGCATGAAGCTGTTAAATTATTCCACTATTTTCCATCTATTTCAGTTTTTAGCTTCTTCTGATTTCCTCCATTTGATGCCATGAAAACTGTATTACCTGCACTCATTTTAATCCTAGGTGCCTTCAATTTTGCATTCCATTCCATATCAGAGTCTGTAGTGACACATTGTCTGCATACAACAGCTTTGTTGACCTAGCGCCTCTAATCTGTTCTGATTTGTTTGTGAGTGGAATATATCACCAGTATGAACAGGAGTAGGCTCAGATTTGAACCCTGATACACACCCACTCCCACTCCCTCAGGGAACCATCTGTGTGTCCAAAACTGTTTTACCTTTTGTCATCGGGATGTTGTCCATGGTCTATATTAACTCAATATATCTAGCCTTCAACCATTTCAGGACTGCCCAAATCAGCTTTCTTGGGACCTTGCCATATGTTTTCTCCATATCTAGGAATGTCCAGTTAGACTCTTTCTTCATCTCCAACTTTTTCCCTACCCCTTGTCTCACTGCAAACAGTTGTACTGCATTTCAATCTGAATCCAAACTGCTTGTCCCCCCTCTTATTTGTGAATACTCCCTTTATTCTTGTTTACAGGCAGTAGTGTGCTTATTTTCCAATTTCCTTCTCTCCATACTGTGATGAAGTCCCCAGGAGATATTCCTTCTGTCTGCACCTAACATCTTCATTTTGAGTATGACTGCTGTTTGTATATCACTTTACCCACAGGCATATATTCTCCTTTCTTCTTATGTCAAATTCCTTTACCATGCAGAGTCTAACCCACATACAACCATTTGTATACCTTCTCTCTTCCCAACTTTATCTGTACTCTTCTATGCTGTTTGTCTTTCCCTATCATCATTCCACCTCTTCCTTTTTCTTCAAATAAGGAAAAATGTGGCGGTAACTCCAGAAAAAAGTTGCCTTCCTCTCCCATCCTGCACCTTGTTATACTGTGCCCTTTTCACATGATCCTCTTCTTGCTCTTCCCTTTTTGTCAACTTTCTTAAGTGTCCCTTTTCTTCCCTTTTTGCATTTGACAGATGTCCACATATTTGGACATGATAGCACTCACTGTGTATACTATATGTCTATAAAGGTTTACACAATGGTTTGTCAACCTTATCATTCACCTTATGATAGTCATATATGTATAATTTTCTATGAACCTGCTTTACCCTCTTAACTACAATATTAAAATGTTTTACCTAGTTCCTTCCCTCACCTCTATTTCTTTGAATTTCTAAGCACTAATCATATGATTAACTTATATACTTCTTCAAATGCTCAACATTCAATACCTTCTAATTCATTAGTATCTTTTACACTGTAATAGTTGCCTCGATTGTATGTGAATGCAATCTAATTAGTTTATTTATATTACCGAACGTCTGCTTAAAAATGTTTACAGTATCATAGATATTTTCTCCCTGGACCTCTGTTGAAAATGTTTTTTTGGACTAAAGTCAGACAGACAAACCTGCTAAACAAAAAACAGATAAATAAAAAAAATTGTGCCATCTTGCCAATGGATTAAGTATCAAGACCTCAATAATATCTACACTGGTTTATGTTTGGGGTATAGAGCTCTATGGATTTGCATTTTCTTTTCTCATGAGATCATACAATATGTCTTCCAACTGCTCTATGAAATGTTTCCTTGTTTGGGTTTCGCTACATGGATTAGCTACTTCCAGAGTTCCACTGTATGGATGTGTCCACTTGCTCATTTACCTACCCTGTAGCACAGCTAGCTGCAAATAAGCACAGCATGTCTCATCAGTTTAGATATTTAATGTCTCACTCTGTTGCCATGAAGCACATGTTAGATGCAGTAGGGTGGTAAAGAAATTCAATGCATGTCAATGAATCATGGTTATTATTAGCCAAAAAGAAAGGATATTAATTTACCACTTGTTCATTATAAGAGCATAATGTCATAAAGAGACTATAGATGCTTATGGTACAGAATTGAGCAATAATTCCAAATACATGCATGAGGTCATTAGTAAGCTATGGAACAGCTTATGGTACAAGCAATAATCAAATACAGGGCAGATTATTAAAATAGACAGACCTGGCCTTATCAAACACTGTGGATGCCCACACAGCAAACACAATTATGCAGTTAGAAGAATTAACTAAGGAAATGGTTACATGTAAGATATAATATGAGTCAAATAATGTACCAGACTTCATAATGCATTGAGTAGAACTGAAGAAGGTCCCCACCATCCAATGATGCTACTTAAACCATTATATACTCTCACCACATAACCCTTAGCTACCTCTTTACTGACATACCCCACCTTGTAGGTATCCAAGGAACTTGGGGACAAAATTGGGTTGGGCTGCACAACTAGGCTTGTAAAGATGCTTGTGGTTATTAGCCTACAATAAAGCTATGAACAAACAAAAAATCAAATAGGTAGAATAATCACAGTTCATTAGAGGAAACAAGCTATGATAGCCTATGACGAGAACATTTGAAAAATGTGCCAAAAGCTGATATAATGAAAACAATTGTATTGTAAGAGAAATCTTTTGGCATGAGAGCAGTTTAAAAGTATATGTGAATGAAGTATCTCCACACCAGATCTAATGTATATCAGGCATTTCATTCCCTTTCCAACTGCTAAGGTGAAGAAATGCCAGAGATACACTTCTTTCTTTCTTTTTTTTTTTTCATTGAGTATGAAAGTGAGGGACACAGAAATATATAGAAATGGCTAGGAAAGAAAATTAGACATAAAGAGTATAAGGTAATACTGGTTTACTGTAATATTAAGTCTTAGGTACACCATGATATCTGTAATGTTTATATTTTCAGTTGTACATATTTAATTATTCTTATACTGTATATTGCCTATCATCAGTAATCCTTCCTTAGATTGTTGGAGGTATGGAACAAGTGAACTGGGAGGCTGGGTATATTCATTTTTGAGACTGTAAAGAATTAGATACATTTACATCAGGCTTGCAAGGAATGTTTGATAAGAATTGCCCATATCAATTAGTTATTGACAGGGATGACGGCTTCTTTGAGCAATAACTGGCAGGAAATTTAAATAAAGCAGATATTATCCAGTTTAACTTGTTGATGTTAGCAGCAAAAAAAAAAAAGATCATTAGTAGAAACACATAGAGGTAGTGAAAAACAATGCATTAAATTAAAGCATTTGACCTGGCTGCATTAGTTCCTCTGCAAAAGACCATGATAAAATGGACTATCTAGGCCACTATGGTAGATAGAAGACAGATTTGTAGATATGTGATATTAGTGACTAACAGTTTTGTATCTTAACTCTTCAGTTTCTTTTTCACACAAGAATGTAATACAAGTAAATCAAATAGTAGCCCTCCACAAGTATAATAGAATAAAATGTTACACCATGTAGTAGTGATAGTTGTATAACCTGATACTATAACAAATGCTGTTTGGTGTTATTTTATCCCTATGTGGTTAAATAAAAAGGGATAAAATGTAATACACATAATTATCTTCAACAGTTGGCTTAGGTCGAGACATAAAATACTTGAATTTGTTATATACCTGACAGTGGTTCACAGTATAAAACACAAGAATTCAGAAGATTACTGCATGAATAAGAAAGGAAACATACATTGTCCCTCCCACATGACTCCATTTGAATTGCTAAGTGAATGGAACTATGAGGCAAAGCTCAATACTGATTATTATCCCACAAACTTCAAAGACAGGTCCTTTGCAGGAGATAGTCTCCAACAAGCTCAGCTGTGAATAATGAGCAGGAGGTTGAAAAGCAAACTTCTTATTACAGCTACATTATTGATCCCTGAAAATGAGAATAAAAGAAATGTAGGAAGGAATTAACAGGTGCAGAAACATAACTGACAGAAAATGCAGATAATCACTAGATTTTTAGACAAACTAAGAACATTTCAACTATGGGTAGATGTGCAACATAAAACTGGAATTCTCCATAAAGTAGCCAAAATGAGGTCACAAACACTTCCATGACACAAAAATGCCAAAGGCAAAGTTGCTGGAAGATAAACAAGTAGAAGTTCCTCAACCATTCTTGTTGCAGGAAAAGTAAATTGTGAGAATTGTGATAACAATGGGTTTTGAGACACTCCTGAAGTTACCACTGAAAAAACCTTCACAGCAACTGGTAAAATCCAAAAAGCTTTATTGTACCACACACCGGTTGAGCGCTTTCTTCCCTACTGAAGGGACGTCATCAGAAAAGTTTCAGTTTTACAACCCAGCCCTTTTATGTAAAACAACACCCAATTAACCAATTAATTATGCTAAACACATAACAAATCTACAAAAACATAAAAACAAGATGCATATAACAAATATGTGTGTAAACAGTTCAAGCATTACATAGCAATTACATAGCAGATAAATTAACATTCACTATAAAAATTTAAAAATATTCACTCAAATTTCTAAAACTAATTGTGTCACCCTAAAATATTCTTTAACTTCAAAAGACATGCAATATTCACATTTTTATTAATACCAGGTGTCTGGGTGGCATTCAGCCTTAACTGCCACCTTAACTCACATATATCCAAACGTACATCCAGTGTTCTACCCTGAGAGTCCTTAACCTACTGTTGCAGTACAGAAAACTTAAAAATATGGTCCTTATTCTCAGATATATGCCTACTCAAGGCATTAGTCATTTTGTTATTTCTTATATCCAATAAATGTTCCTTAAACCTGTGCTTAAATCATCTACAGGTTTTGCCCACATAAAAAGCAGGGCATGACTGGCATCTAGCCACATATACCACATTCTTACTGCAACAGTTGAAGTGCCCTGCAATGTGTATGTACAGTCCATTTAGCCTCAAATACTCTGGGGTCTCTCCTATATTCATACAACAATTTCCCATTCCACATTTAAAATTCCCCCATTTTCTACTAGAAATAACTACTCCTTCATTTCCTTTGGATTCTAACAGATTTTTGAATGATCTGTCCCTCCTAAAGACAATCACAGAAGCAAATCCTACTTTTTGTGCAAAACGTTGGTCATATGACACAATTTCCCAATTACGCCTGAGTATTTCGACAATTCCATCTGCATCCAAATTGAAGGTGATAATAAAACTAAGCTTCCTATTAGGCTCTTCCTTTCTAACCTGATAGGCTACCTGACCTCTACCATTATTCCCATCAGGCCTGCCCAAAATGGGTTGGTAAATGCCATCCGCTCTCTTTTTAATCACCTCTTTGGTCACCACTGCCATTAAACCCCTAGGATATCCCCTCTTCTAAAACATTTCTGATATAAACTTCACTTCTTCCTTAAATGTGGCATCTTCACTCAACATTCTAGCAGCCCTCATGAGCTGCCCTTTAATGATGGGCTTTTTTGTACATAAAGATGTCAACTATCAAAATTCAAATATGAATTGGAAAAAGTAGGTTTGCGATAGATGCCTGAGGTAAGTTTTTCAGTTTCCTTATCAATCCTTAAGCCCACATCTAGATATGTTATACCTTCCAAACTATAATCATAGGTTGTTGTGTCTTTCAGCTTTTCCAGGTTAGGGGTCGCCACAGCGGAACTCTGGTCCGCTAATGATTGGTAGTTAATTTTTACGTGCCGAGTTACCAGCCCTGATGCACAACCTTCAACGAAGGTACGTTCATTCATACATGTCTCCACGCAGAAGATGCTGTAGCTGAGAATCGAACGCGACAACGTCTTACTGTGATGCGACAACACTACCGCAGCACCACCACCGCGGTACAAACTATAATCATAGGTAAATTTTAAAAATTCCACATTGACATTAATATAATCAAAAAAGGTTTGCAGTAACCCTATACTGCCTTTCCATACAAGAAATATGTCATCCAAAAAATGAGTATAACACATAATATACTCTCTGAATTCACTCTTGAAGATATATTCTTGCTCCCAGAATGATATCACATAATTTGCAAAAATTGGGGCACAAGCTGCCCCCATGGCTACACCTGTAGCCTGCTTAAAGTACTGTCCCTCAAAATGAATGTAATTGTTTTTTAGTACCATTTCCATCAAAACAAGCAACATATTAATGGCATCCTGGTCGTATTTGCCTGTCTTTACTAACTGATGTTCCAGCCATTCGAGGCAAGTCTCATGTGGAATGACAGCAAACAAATTACATACATCAATGGTAACCAGTATTTTATCTTTATATGTACATATACTGTTAAACTTTTCTAAAAAAATGCCAAGAATCCCTACAAATATAATCAAAACATTCCAACCCTTTACGTAACTGTGTGTCCAAAAATTTACTAATGAAGCAGGTGTTTCCCTGCTTTTCATCCACTATGGGTCTAAACTTTGGGTTAATCAACCCTTTATGAATTTTGGGGATACCAGAAATAGTAGACACCATAGGGTGGTCATTTCTTACATAATTATACTGTTTTTCATCTAGCTGTCCTTCCAGCACCATGTCCTCCAACCTCAAATCAACAGTTCTGTACATAAGATTGATTTCATTAATTGAACTTTCCTCATATACCTCTTCCATTAAGAAAGCATTCATAGCATTGGAATAATCCCCAGAATCCATTATCACCAAGCCATTTCCCTTATCGGGCTTCATGACACAGATGCTGGGGTCTTTTGATTATTTCCCTCAATAAATGATGTTCTTCTTTAGTTAAATTGTAGTCATATACATTCTTTTCTTTCTTTAGCTGCTTATTTCATTTTCACAAACTTTTTCAAGTATACCTATAAAGTTATTTGTTGGTGAATTAAATGTACTTGGCTTCCTTAAATTACTAACTTCTTCCTGGGTTTGTGTATTAGTAAACCACATTTTGCAATTTAATTTTCGTACAAATAATTTGAGGTAAATAAGTACTTGTGCCACATTACCTCTCCTACTCTGAACAAAGGTTAAACCTTTGGATAACAAATTCACATACTCAAAGGTTAAAAGCCTACTGGAATAATTATAAATCTTAAAATCACCACTATTATTTGTAATGACATCTGGTACTAAATATTTTTTATTTAGCAAAGCTATTATAACATCAATGTCTTCCTGTTCATTAATACAATCCATAATAGCTTCATCCAAATGCTGTTCAGTTAAACTGGAAGCCGTATCTAAACATTCAGGCATCATATTGTCATTTGGTATACTAAAATGAACAGTTAATTCACTGCTATTATTTTCTAAGACCAAAGATTCTTGTTGCCACCCACAAGAGGCATCACACATTATTTCTACAATAAAATTTTACTGTTCAGCATCAAAAAATTGCACATAACACTCATTACTATTAATATTGCCATGTAATACATTACATTCTCCGTTTTGGTCATTTTCCACATCAAATGACACATTACAATCTTTTATTCCATAAAGCCCTTCCCCATCAGTTTCAAAAGTCTCAATAATCATTTCCGATAGCAATAAACTACCCTCCTGCTGGTTGACATCAAAGTTTTTAAAAGGACTTACTTCTGAGCAGTCAGAGTCCATGGGATGCTTTAATTCCATTTGTAGAAGTTCTGACCCCTTTGGTTCTTCAGTCTTGCCCTTGGCGATTGTATTCCCTCTGTCCATCTCCAAAAAAATGGTTTTGTTGCTGTTCCCTTCCTCTTAGGTGTTCAGACCACCGTAATTCACCTTCGTTTGGTGAATGCTGCCTAACTTCCTGATCATGATGTACTCTCAACAATGACATCACTTCCTGCTCTCTCCGATCCATCTGATTGGGTCTAGTAATGCTGTTACCATAGTTTCCAGGGGAATATGGATACACCCACCCTTTTACATACTCATTGAGATTTCTTTTTAGTTTGTTGCATTTTCTGAGATATGTTTCCAAACAAAAAGTGTCCACTTTATGAAATATATTGTTATAATTGGTTAAAAACCTGTCAAATAATAAATCCTTTTGAATAAATTCATTATTCTCATCCATAGTTTTTGTTAAACTGTCTAGGGCTCATGTGTTATGTTTTACCATAATTTTCATCAGTTCAATTCCAACCTTCTCAACAAATTCATGCAGTTCTTTAAGCATGTCTGAATTATTTTCAGACCCATTAGGATATTTCCACATTCTCAGACCTTGTGGAACCTGTTGTAGCTCAATAATTCTCCATTTGCAATCTCTTGAAAGAAATCAGGTCTTTTTAAAGTAATCCAAGCTGATCTACCATAGATAAATGCTTTTGTTGTCCAGCAATATTAGGAAGTGAATCCTCACAAAAGTTAAACCCATTAGTTTTCCACTCTGCAAGAACCACTCCTGCTCCTCTGGAATCAAATTGTCCATTTCTCTGGGCTGGGTAGCCTGTGAGCCCCTAGTAGCTTGTGTTAGAGGCAAACCCAAGCTGCCAAAAATACTAGAGGTACCACTCTGCTTAACAATCAACGATTTTATCTGAGTAGTGTGGGTTGTTAGCTGCTGATTAATTTGTTGCAGCAGCTCCATAATGTCATTGTTAGCTGTGGATCCTTCCATGCTGTAAAGGATAAACCAAATAATAATACCTCCAATTCCAAAAAGCAACTGAAACCACTGAGAAAAACTTCACAGCAACTGGTAAAATCCAAAAAGCTTTATTGTACAACACACCAGTTGAGCGCTTTCTTCCCTACTGAAGGGACTTCATCAGAATAGTTACCCCTAAATACCAAACGACCAGAAGCACGAAATTCAAAATCCCAATGTTCGGAGATATTGAAGTAGCGCTTCTGGTGTTGCGGTTTGTTGATGGATAGGTGGAAGTTCAGGTAAGTATCCATGTGTAAGTGTGTTGGTTAGGGGCTTTAGTGTGTGTCAGTGTGTGTTGTGACTGTGATGTGTGTGTGTGAGGGACTGTAAAATGTGTGAGTGTGAGTTTCCCTTGTGTGTCTGTGTGGTCTCAGAGTTAGTATATTTAAGTAGGGGTGCAGGGGCTTGCCTGCTTATCTGTAATGTAGGATGATATGTTTAATTGTGGGGGGGGGAGTTGTGCGTATGTATATGTGTGTGATGTATGTGTGTTGCACATTCAGGATTTTGAATTTCGTGCTTCTGGTCTTTCGGCATTTAAGGGTTTCGGCTATATAGTCCCGAGATTTTGAAATTCGATATTGCAAAATTTCGAGATTATGTAGTGAACCCATGTATATATATATATATATATATATATATATATATATATATATATATATATACATAGATATAGGCATCTATATGTATATATAAGCACATTATGGTACACCAAAAACACCCTAGGAGGATTTATGAAAGCCTACACACTGACTTTTGACCATATGTTTGTTGCGGCCTTGATGCTCACAAGGTATGAAATGTTTCCAATTCAGAAAACTCTGTGTAGTGATGCTCACTCATATGCACTCATACAAAAATGAAATTAACTTTGTGGCATGCAAAATACACCATAAATAGCTGAACTTCATGATAATGAAGCACTGTAATGCAGTAGAGTGATTCAGGAAGCTCTAAAGAAATTGTGTAGACCATGTGCTTATATTGCCCATGTATTCAAACACATTTTGATCACAGCCACAGAAAGGAGCATACACAGAAACAACAGGAAATAAAACTCATCAGATTTGGACAGAAGTGACTTAAAAGTGTAAAATCAGACACACTCTGACATTTCTACACTGGGTGAATGCTACAAACCTGAAGTGAAGAGCAACAGCTTCACTCCCCACCCCACAAATGAAGAATATACATGTAAAAGTACTGTACACAGCTACAACTGAAAAACCCATGAAATACACCTGTCACGCAAGTGTATACAGTATGTAACTGATTGAATAGAGTCAAATAAAATTCAGATATATGTCCACTGAATACCTTAACTTGTGTTTCCAACATTGTTGTCCCATTCATTGTCTCTGGTACACAATTACCAACTGTGTTGATTCAGGTCTGTCACCATGTTTTTGATGCAAATGAGGTCCAAAGTCATTAGAATTCCTGAATCTCAAGCTTTTGTAATATGTACATGGTTAGACTTCACGTAGGCACTCCAGACTGTTTACAATCCAGGTCAACAGTGACATCAGGTGGGTGTGTCAGGCTACACTTACACAGATGCATATGTAGGTTTGTAAAGGGAGGAAATGCATGTAAGCAGTGTGTCATTCTCCCCATTTGTTGTGCAAATGTGTCATCTCTGTCCAAGTTTCCTTAATTGTCTTCCAATTCATTTTTACCTTTTCTAACACATGTTTGCACAATGCAGTGTGCAGTGCAATCACTGGAAACAGAAGAACAAATGAATGAATGAATGAATGAATGAATGGCAGGTGTCAGCTTGAAATGTCACTATTTCTGTGGCAGGCAGTTTTTGTGTAGTGCTAGTGCACAAAAGACCATGGGTACGAATAGAGGATGCGCAAACCTCAATTCATTTTTAGACCTCAATATTTGATGATTTTTTTCTCCGTATGTACTTTATTTACATGTAAGTCTATGTATTGCAATTACGGGAAAAGAAGGAATGAATGAATGGCAGGTTTATGTCTGATTGAATGTAACTATTTCTGTGGCAGTGCATGTGTGTGTAGGGCTGGAGTATACATGGTCATGGGTTCTAATACAGGATGTGAAAACCTGAATTCATTTTAAGACCTCAATGTATGCCAAGTTTCTCTGTGTGTGCCTTATTTACCCATAGGTGTGTGCAGAGACATGGAGGTGCGGATTGTGTAATAAGGAGCAGCAACAGAATTAACATACTTAGGTAACTAGCAGGTGAGTTTCTTAGCTGCTAATCAGAGCATAATCAGGTGATTTTCAGCATGATGCAGCTAGTCAACAAGTTATAAAGTATCCATGTAGACTCCATTCTGTTTTTTCCTGCATTCTTCAATACCAGTGGAGTAGAGGCAAGGAATTTTAAACTGACAATGCTAGGGGCTGCTACAGCTATTCTCCATATGTATGTGCTAAAGGCTGAAGCCAGTGCTGCCAGTGCTGGTGACAACAGGCCTAGGCCGAGAAGGAGAAGAGTGTTCAGGCCCAGGGTAACCTTTTAGATGTTACATGAGCTAGAGATATTATAGCACTACAGGGTGGACAGGGACACATTACAAGAACTCTGTGAGCTCTACCACCCTCAACTCAGATCTAGAACCAACCGAGGGGAACCCATCCCAGTGGAAACTAAGGTATGTGTAGTCCTTAGAATCTTAGCTGCAGGTGCCTTTCAAAGACGAACTGGAGACATAATTGCTGTGTTACAGGCATCAGCATCCAGGATCCTCCACCAATTTCTAGATGCCATGCTTATACATGCCAGTGAGCACATATTTTTCCCCCATAGTTCTGAGGAGAGAAGCAGCAATATGCAATGGTTCTACCATGTAGTATACTACCCTGAAATACTGGGTGCCATAGATTGCACTCATGTACACATCTAGGCACCACCTGGTAAACAGGGTAGAGTTGACATTAACCACAAGGGATTCCACTCCATTAACTGCCAAGTCATGTGCAATACCCAGGGAGTTATCTTGAATGTGTATGCTGGCAACCTTGGCAGTTATCATGACTCGCATATCTGGCACACATCACAGCTGTACCAAGTGTTTTCCAGGGGGGACATCCCATGAGGCCATTTACTGGGGGATACTGGCTATGCACTGGAAATGTGATGATGACACCCTTCAGAACTGCACATGCACCCATGGAATAATGCCATAATGAGGCACATGCTCAAACCAGAAATATCATAGATCATGTGCTTGGGCTACTGAAGTCCCACTCCCAGTGCCTAGATACATCTTGTGGAGTCCTGCAGTACGATCCACACCTCACATGTACACAAATCACTACAGTATGTACTATGCCACACACCCTGATCCTGTGTGAAACAGCTGCAGCAGGATCAGCAAGGAGAAGGGACACACATCCCTATACCAATGCCTAGGTACCCACAGCCACAGTCACAGGAGAATTCAGAGGGAGGGCTGACAGATTCTGTGCCTGCAGGCAGACATAGATGTGCCCGGAATGCCCTTACTTTGCCTAATAGAGACAATGCCTAGCGCATTCACTGACCATCTAGGGTTCTAATACCTTTCTCCTACTCGCATATATAGAGTAAAATTGATGCCAGGCAACTCACACAACCTGTACCTTCCTATTTGTTGGCTGTGTACTGCTTGCATCAGACAGAGTCAGCCCTGACCTAAAACTGTGTAAACTGCTGCATTTGCAAGGTAAGTCCTGAAACCACAGTGTAGTGTTTAATAATAGTATGGCATCTGTTTGTATTTCTAAGCTTGGTAGAGTAATCAAATAAATAGTGGTGGATTTTTACAGAAAGTACCTCTCAACATATGACAGCAGACACTCATATTATGTATGTGTGTCCATTAGTAATTATTAGGCCTCAACCATCACAGAATCAACAGTCATAGCTCACAAAAGTCCAGATGATCAATGCATGCCCTCAGTGTAGCACCATACCTTTGTAGAGGTAAATCCATACACAGAAAAGTTAGAAAGTGATGATACATATTGCAGTTTCTGACTTTGCAACCCTTCCCAAGATAAAATAACAGTCAGGATACAGAACAAGGAGGGTAACTGCAGCATCCCATCCTTGAGTGTGCCATACCAGTAACTCACCTTTGCATGTTTGTGACATAACAGTAACAATGCCATGCCCCCCCCCCAGATAAGAGTAGTGTGCCCTTGTTTGTGCCATAATAGTACTTTACATATGCTTTCCACAAATTAACAGTATTTGGATATGTGTGCCATCCAAACTGGCCAGCATTTGGGGGCAACTCTATCTTATATATCCTCACACAATGTAAGGGCAAAGACAGTAATGGCTTACACACTTTGCATGTCCCATAATAATAGTCAAATAAATGAGGAATTACCAAGAAACCCAGAACTGTAAGACAGAGCTGTATATTTACAAGCATAATCATAACAGGTTGTATGCTCAGCAAGTGTACTACATCCAGATATATTAAAGAGAATTATGTGCACAAATAACAGCTGATGGTTTCACAGAGGTGTATATTCTGATGCAGTTGGTTATGTGTTGAATGAGTGGAGTCCTTCGCTGCTAAATTGTATCTGTGGTATAGAGGAATAAAACATCCTCCAACTTCTAGGAAGATGCATTTGTGTGTGAGTTCAAATCCCTAGCTATATAGAAATGTCTCATATATATTGACATTTTCTAATGTGTATGTCATACATTGGTTTTCCTTATTTCAGTTAATTCTCATTTTTCTTTACAGTACTTATTCCTTCTCTGTTTAACATAGAACCAATTAATTACAGGTTTTGCTGTGAAGTAAGACAAACTGGAACCCCTAAGTAGTAGACAGCCACAAATCTAAACCCGATACATTCAATTAATGGTCTTAGCCATTGCAAAATCCAAGCCCGGAGTACTGATGGAACATGTAGATGTTAACAATATGGGTCATGTTTGTGCATTGCTTACTTGTGCTCAAACAGCCTCATCTCAGATGTGTGTACACTAGTACTGGTGTGTATTGTCTACACATGTGTACACACTTAGTGCACCATTGCACAAACCAGATGCTCATTGTGCTATGCTGTATTACTGCTGTTTATTGTATATGCCCTTTTTATACATGAAACTACCATCTCACAGCATTACTGATCTATGTATATATCATATATGTACAATCAATACATTCATGTGCTGACCCAACCCCCCCCCAAAAAAAAAAAAACAAGCAGTACAACACTGGGGTCTCTGTACTTACTTCACAGATGTATCACCACACTAAAAAGTGTAGTAGATAATTGTGTGCCCATTCCTGGACAGGGATAGTCGGTGGAGCTCACAACCTAGCTCTGCTAAACTCAAACATGTAACTAAAATCAATAAATGTACTTGTGTTGCTACAAAGCTAGCTTCATATACTGCTATGAAGCTATGTGCCTAGGCAGGCCTCCCAAGCTGTTGTGCACAATGTAACCTGCTGATGTCATTCATGATAAGTACACCTGCAGCCTTGTAAATGCCAGACTTCTATTGTGGTGTGTCTGTACAGTTCTCTGTTCTATAGTCTGTCTACTTAGATAGGTAGGGCTCAGATCTCAATGCAGGCAACTACATGTGTGTATGACTAGCCAGAAGAGAAGAAGTGTGCACACTACAGTTATAGCTCCAATCTCATGGATTGTCTGAATTTTCATATTTGAAGATGCCTACACATCCATGTCAAGCAGGACTCCTATCATCTTCTCTCTAACATGGCCTGTTGATGTCATCCACTACACCAGCATGGGGAGCATTGTTATCACTGAATTCTCATCCACAGACACAGCTGATGTCATCCACTAGAACTTCACCTGCAACCTTATAAAAGTCAAACTTGTGCTGTAGCACTTGGGTTAAGTACTTTGCTCTGTAGTCTGTGTACGTAGGTAGGGTTTTTTTTCTGTCTGCAGTCAACTGTGTGTGTGTGCACTGTTACTTGATGTTACAGAGCCCTTTACAACAGCATGTGGACACTGTTATCACCATATTCTCCTGCACAGACACTGCTAATGTCATCCACTAGAAGTTCACCTTACAGCCTTACAAAAGCCAAACTTGTGCTATTGTGCTTGCATTAAGTACTGTGCTCTGTAGTTTGTATACTTAGGTAGGGGTTCTATTCTCTCTGCAGTCAACTGTGTTGTGTGTGTGTGTGTGTGTGTGTGTGTGTGTGTGTGTGTGTGTGTGTGTGTGTGTGTGTGTGTGTGTGTGCTGTTGCTTGACATTATAGAGGCTTTTACACCAACATGTGGAGCACTGTTATCAACATATTCTCCTCCACAGGCACTGCTGATGTCATCCAATATAAGTACACCCGCAGCCTTGTAAAAGTCACACTTGTACTGTGGTGCTTGTGTTAAGTACTGTGCTTTGTAGTCTGGGTGCTTACATAGGTAGGGGTTTTATTCTCTCTGTAGTCAACTGGGTATGCATGTGTGTTGTTGCTTGATATTACAGAGCCTTTTACACCAGCATGGGGAGCACTGTTATCACTAAATTCTCCTCAACAGAAACTACTGATGTCATCCACTAGAAGTTAACTTGCAGCCTTATAAAAGTCAGACTTGTGCTGTGGCACTTGCATTAAGTACTGTGCTCTGTAGTCTGTGTACTTAAATTCTATTCTGACTAGAGTCAACTGAATGTTTGTATGTGAGCTGCTTCTTAACATTACTGAGACCCTTTTGGATCTGCAGTAAACACAACAGGTGATGACCAGACAGTGGGCTGCAGGCCAGGCAGATGTGACCTCGTGCCATAACGCACAGACTACAGTGACATGGCTTTTATGCTATCCGCATACAACATGGCATAGTTTGCAGCATCTGTGTTATGTTGATGCAAAAGGCCTGTAGTCAATGCAGTTAATGCATGCGTCTGGTGAGGGTAATGCCAGACATATCTTTATAACTGTTTTACTGTTCTGATGGCTTTTCAGTACAGTGGTGTCATATAATCCCATTACTTGAATATGCTGGCATGACTTATGATGGCCAACATACTGCATGTTTGTACTGGGAAATGTGTAAAGAGATAAGTTAGAAATTAGTGATACACATTGCAGCTTCTTGCTTCACACCCTTAACAAGTGAAATCAGTATAAGTTCATGACATGTTGATGCAATAAACTGTTGAACATTCCAAGGAGGTTATAACTGCAAGGTGCAATGACCACTTCAACAACACAGATACAAATATAGTAAGCAATAAGTTAAGTATGCAACGTCAGCATCAGACAGAAAGCATTTGTATCTTTGAATTCAATATATAGAAAACAGTGATACGGAACAGTTATCACCACCTGCAGATGATGTTATTGGGGATGGGGTGATAGTGTAAGGTGCAGAAGACAAACGGTGACACAAGACAACAGTGAGTGTGTGTGTGAGTAAAAAACAGAAGGCAGACATATGTATAAAACAACAAATGGCCATTGACACTAAATTATTAAATGTGCTATGTGTCTCTGTAGTGGTTGTCCAAGTGAAATAGTTGTGTGAGTGTGTGTAAGAACTGACAACATTGTAGTATGCCAGAATTACATGGAAACAACTGAAATGTAGCTGGAATAAAAGTCTTATCTGCTAATTGTGCTGAGCAGGTGCCAGTCTCTCATTTATGGGCCACGTCTGTTTGTACTTCTCAAAATGAATAGTGCACACACTGTAGTTTGATGTGTAAATGTTTTATTAGATGTTAATAATATCCAAATATTGTCTTCAGTAACAGTGCTGAATGCTGGATAACAGTAAACATATCCAAAGGTTCAGCAGGTATATTCTGATTCTCCTGAATAATATCAACTGAAACAGTCTTTTCCTCTTGAAATGTATGGATATTTGACTTGATGCCATTACTCAGGCTTGATTGTTTGTACTGCAAAAGAACCTTTTTGCATATCAGTCCAAAAGCTAACTAGTGACTGCATCTGAAGTATATTCTAATAATACCAAAAACCCTGTAATGTTTTCCATGTCACTTTAGCCTTGGTTTTCAAGCCTTGTTTTGCATGCGATGCTTTATGTAGTATTCCCTTGCAAGTAAGCAAACCTTTCCCTTTAAAAAGGAACATTCTGTACTTGTGCACATCTCATGCTTTCAGTAAGATTATTCTTTTCCTTTCTAAAAAACAGTCTTTCCCTGAAATTGAATGCATACATGAAACCACAAGTCTGACTATATTTTCAGGCCTATTATTCTGCCTTATTGTATTTCAGTGAATTTGCTAAGAATACCCTCAGGTCTGACAGTGTGGTGCATGACCATAGCCAAACTGTCTGCTTGTTGTACTTCTTGGTCTATTGGACATGTGTAAGCAGTGCATGGTAGAGGTGGACTTTCATCATTGCTATCCCAGACCAGGAGAAGTTCCACTGTCAATAGTTTCAGTGGCACATCAATGTCCCGCTCTATGGTCAGATGCAGTGCTGCTACCTGAACATGACCGATGTCTGCTGGACTAGCTCCCTTCATGGGGACATGCTCAGACATGAGCCCCATGGGCTGCAACATCTGTGTGTGGACAGCACACTCACTACTGGAGCACTAGAAGTACTTGAAGTATGTGAGAGCAATTTGGCAGTGACACATTGGCTGTAACAGATGGTGTACCAGATCCATTGTATATCATTGCCCTAAAAAGGTGTGAAAATATGAATTGTATATTATGTAATATGCAGCTGTCAAGAAATGATGACCAGATTGGATATTAATGGTCATGGGCTGTGGCTTGTGTGCTACTTAAGTACATTTCCAACCTGAAATGTAACACTTTATAGATCTTAGCTCACACACCCAGTGGAAAGACAGCAGCCTGGTGTGCTATTATGATTTTCTCTCCACAAGCAGTAATCCATCATAGTTGCAATCAATTAACAATGCAAAACATATAAAAAGGCAGCCCTGTAAGTAGGCAAGCTGATGTTAGTTCTACATCTTTTATGTCAAACAGGCAGAGAGCTATACAGAGGAGTACACATTCTCACAAGGTAAGGTTCCATGCTATAAGGTAAATACTGCAGTTGCTGAAATGGATGTAAGACTGATATGAAGCACAGCCTTTTAAGGAAGTGTACTGATGTCATGGCCATGTTTCTCCAGCCATTTCAGAGGTAGACATGATTGTCAAGACAGTACAATAAACTGAAATGAATGCTGTGTGAGAAATAAATAGAAATGTGTCAGTGACAGATCCTTTCACAGCCCCTGTAGCATTTCAAACATATATCTGTTTATGCCAAAGGTTCATTTGCCTGTTCATTTGTGGGGTGGGGGCCAATGGGAGTTATTGTAATGGTGTTAACAAGGATAGCTTGCTCTTGCTACTTTCCTTATTTTGCATCATGGCTGTTAGTATTTCACATATGTACACTGCATGTGTTACCAGTGTGTAATACTGACTGGCTATATTTTATGTTGTATATGTAAACTCTCTTATGTTGTACTGTTGTGATGTGTATTATACATATTTTGTCTTGTAGGTTATCAAGTTGCATGTATCACAGAACAAGCAATCCACAGATGTGCTCATGCTTAGATGAGGAAAATCAGGCCATAATTGATGGCCTCCAAAATGGGGCCTACCTCATTCAAAAAGGAAGGCATGACATTGCCTGTAGATACCAGCTATGCAAGACATTGTTTCAGCAGTCAATTCCATGGGCAGCCACAGCAGAACTTTTAACAGGTCCGCCATAAAACCACTGACATGATTACTGCTGCAATAAGATGAGTACTCCCACTGACCCCAAATTAACAGTTCTTGGCATCCCTCAGGAGCACCATAACATCACAGGAACCAGAGGTCCACTATGTGTTGGATGTGGGAGCCAGTGGTCAGACATAGCAAGCACTTCCCAGAAGGAGCTTCCAGGTAGACCATGTAGTCTGATCTGTTGTATACTGTTGGATATGTATAGAATTTAAAGGCTAAGTTAAAATCTGTGTCACATTGAGTAATAGGATGGGGAGATAGAAGACCATTACGGGTATAAGGCTAGTTTCTATTTGTCAGTAACATTTTTGTTTCAACAGTAGTTTATTCCAGCTAGTAAGGGAGAAATGTATTACCTCATATGTTACATTTCATTATGATGTTGTTGCCCTTACCTTTTACTTAACTTCTTTCAGGACCATCAGACCTTCAGAAAAGCATCCCTTCTGCAGCTGGCAAGTGAAAAGTTTGAGGTTATTACTGCTAATCAGCTAAGACAACTAATGCATATTTGTAGTTACATTTCTGCTGTGTTGTGTGTGCTGCTGAACTGTATGTAATAGTGTCACATGGTTAATTTGTTAGCATTTTTTGCAATATAGCAGTGCTACTAGTAATATATTCATGTGTTTCTTGATTCTGAAAGTGGAACTGTGTGACCTGTGGCACCTGATGCTTGCAATGTAGCAATGGACTCTGACGATGATGGTGGTCAACCTGAGGCACAATTGGGGGGGGTGCAGAGTTTGTATCTAACACAGAGGTTGACATACAGTTATCCCCTACATCACCCTTGGACTCAGACAGTGCTCCTATGCCTACGCAGTCCCCTCAGGCCACAGATACTGGACAGGTGGAGGGTGGGGACGTTGATCAGGAAAGTGTGGCTACTGCAGCTTCAGTGCCTGTTGACTCTGGCAGCAGCCAAAATGTTGGCAAGGGGCCATGCAGGAGGGTTCATAGGGCTGCTCAGAATGGGCCTGCTGTACCTCCTCTACCTGGTGCAGGTGTGCCTTCTCGTGTCACTCAACTTATGTTTAGGGTCATCATGGAGACACAGGCACATTCCAAAAGGACTTGCAGATTAATGCTCAGGGTTTTAGATGTCTGACATACAAGACTGCCTCCACTGTCTCACTGATTCCATGGATCAGATGAATGACACGTTGGGTTGAGGAGTGTCTGATATGCAGCAAACATTGTCTGTGATGGAACATCTACTGGGTGGGGAATGACGTCCACATGGGCATAGGTTAGTCAAAACATCTGCTGATAGCCAATGTGGAGAGTACTTGCACTGGTCCATCAGTGAGTGTGCTGTCCACACCCAGATGTGGTAGGCCATGGGGTCATGGTCCTGGGCATTCCTGTGAAGGGAGATCATCCAGCAAACATCAGTCAGGTTCAGATAGCAGCACTGCATCTGACCTTGGGCGTGGAGGTGCCAATGCCACTCCTGGCACTGCCAATTCTCATGGTCAGGGATGAACACAACAAACTGCCACCTGTACCATTCATCGCTCACATACCTGTCCCACATGCCAAGACATAGCAGTAGCACTGAGCTTGGCTGTGTTTATGCCACATGTTTATTATGTATTTATTATGTATTATTTAGTATGTTTATTACTCACATACTAATTTCACGTTCAGGACCCCTACAGACACATACACAGCAGTTTTTCAGCTTCTCTATCTGCCTTTTTGTTGTGTTGTCCACATGTTTGCCTTTTTACTGACGCACACTCACCTTTTGTGTCAGCCTAGGCTTCCTGCCCCCCTCCCCCCATACACACACAATAACTTTAAATACAAAACAATGATCATCACCATGTTCAGAAGTTATTGAGTTATTGAAATAATAAACAATAATCCAAGATGGGGTGACATTGATAATAAATTGGAATTATGTGACTATAAATGGATTAATACTTTGCGTGCAGATAGTGTTCCTGATATTAACACTAGTGTTAGTTTGAAATCAGTGTTGAAATGCAAGCAGACTTGATTAAAATTAAGTGTTTAATAATTTGTTTTTGACTGGTGGTTTTTAATTGTTTAATTGGCTGTAAATGCTTTGTAAATGGATGTTGTGAATGAGACAGTTTAAGAACTGAGGAAGGATCTAAGGATCTGAAAGCTTTGCAATAAAAGTTGTTGGAATTTTATGGTGTGTGCAGAGTTTTTTGGGGGGTTTTTTCTACCTTCATGACCCAGGGAGACAACATCTGTGCCTGATGCTCAGGGTGCATTGCTAAAGTAATTCTTACTATATCTGCATTTGTGTCTGTGGGCCATTTATTGCATCAGCAACTTATACTGGCCTTGGAAATGTAGAGAATGTATAGGAGCCACATGTCAGATGCTTTAGTGTCTGCTGTAGTAAGGGCTTGAATTCAGAAACCATGGTGTATCATCCATCTTCCAGTGTTCTTTATTTCTTTCTGACCAGCACACAACATCCTGGTCAACTAATGATAACTGACCCATATCCCTGTTTTGCAAGTTTTGATTTCAGGTAGATCAAAGCTTGGTGCATGAGACGCAGGTTGTATAGGTAACTTGCGGCTTACTATATCTGCATTTGTGGTTTGTAAGAAAACGCAATGTGTAGATTTAACTAAAAGTATATCTGCTACAAGATTGTCCATTCCAAATGTATAGGTTCATAGGTTCATAGGTGCATACTAGGCTAATAGCCCTGGGGCCTTTACAAGCCTAGCCCATAGGATTACCCTGGCATTGTGCCACCCGACCTTAGTTCCCAGTGCCTCTGTTGAGTAAAGCCACTGGAGTGATCCCTAGGGTGAATTTTCTATTGCCCATCCACTCATCAAGATTTCTCTTGAAGAGGGCCAGTGAGGTGCTCTGCTTGATGGTTTACCTTTACAAAACCAAATCACAGTGGTGCGGTTGCTCATATGAGCGAATCATAACTACGAAAGTCAGAACAGTGACAATTCCATATGTTCAAAAATCAGCAAATCGAAAAGCAGATTCTCTGATTTTCAAACATAAATATCAAAAGAAAAAAAAATGAAGTGTAAATCCCCTATTTGGGGGGTTGCACCCCCACACCCCCCTACTTTAATATTCTAACTCCGAGATCGCAATACAGTTGGGAAAGGGACCATTTTCCGATCCCCTCTATAGTGCAATCCACCCCAGAATGTCAAATGTGCAATGAGTGAATGTCACTGTGCATTCGCTCATCGCACATTCAAACCTTTTTCCGTTCAACGTTTGCAAATTTTGCAAACGGCCTTTCGGACAATTGCTGTTTGCCCGTGTGCAATACGCACACATGAAGGTAAACCCTGCTTGACATGTATGGGGGGTCTATTCCATAGCATGGGCAGTATCTGGGTTATGAACCTGTCCCTCTAACATGTTCTGTTGATTGTGGTAATGAGGTGGAGGTCTCTGGAGCATGTGGTGTGGAGGGATTGGGATTCCTTTATATGTAGCATTTCTAACAAAGCTGGGTCAGACATGGCTTTGTAAGTCAAGCAGAGATCGCCTCTAAGTAGGTGATATGAGACAGAGAATAGTTGGAGTTTTTTTAGTCTGTCCATATAGGAACAATGTTTAAGGCCTAGGATCCTCTTTGTGAGGTATTTTTGCGGCCTCTCCAGTTGTTGCAGGTGTTTAGTGAGGTACATGCCAAATAGGGCATTGTATTCAATGATTGGCCTAATAAGGAAAGAGTAGAGGGAGACAATGATCTCTTTCTTCCTGGATGCAAAACCCTTAGTAATGAGATGTGCCACATAGAAGGACTTTCTGACCACAGTAGCAATGTGGTAGTCAAAAGAGAGGTTGCTGTCAACCAGTGTTCCCAGATCTCTTATAATGCCTTCTGTGTTCAGTGGACTACCATCGATGTGGTAATTCATGGGAAATGGGTTTTTCTCAAAGGGGATGATGACACATTTCTTTGGCATTCAGCTTAAGGCTATGGTTTTCACACTAGTCGTTGGTTTCAGTGAGGCCTTACTATAGGATGTAAACATCATTCGGGGAGCTAATAATAGCTCCCAACTGGTAATCTACTGCAAACTTTGTCAGCCAGATTCCCTTCATGTTGGCCAGGACTTCAGAGAAGTAGATACCAAACAGTAGAGGACCCAGGACCGAACCCTGTGGGACTCCACTCATGACTAATTGGCTGTCTGACTTGGAGTCAGCTACTTTCACACTGTGGGTTCTACCTGTGAGCCAGTTTGCAACCCACCTAGTGATACAGGGTTGATGTCTAGCTTACTGAGTTTTTCTATGATTCCTGAGTGGGGAATGATATCAAAGGTCTTGGCCAGATCAAGGTAGGCTGTATGAACCACCTTGCCTTCATCCACAGCTCTGATGACTGACAAAGAAGTTTACCAAGTTGAGCAGACATGATCTACTTTTTACAAAACTTATATCCTTGTTTATTAGGTCCATGATGATGCATTCCATAGCTTTGCATATTAGACTCATCAGGCTAATGGGGCATTAGTTCCCAGGGTCTGTAGTCAGTCCTCCTTTGTGGAGAGGGATGACTATAGCAGTGCACCATTCGGTAGGGACAAAGCCTGAGGTGAGGCTGTGATTGAACAGGGCTCAAAGGTGAGGTGCCACTTCACTCTGTAGTTCATGCAGAACACAGCCAGGGATATTTTTAGGTCCCATAGAAGCTGTATTCTTGGCCTTGGACATTGCTGTTTTAAACAGTGCAGCAGTAATATTGGGTGCCTGGCAATCTACTGGTATTGTGACTGGTCCCTTGGGGTGGACGGGTAAAGTTGGCACTTAATCTGTCAGCCAGTATATTGGCAATATCTGTTGGCTTGCTATAGGAGCTACCATTGTGCAGTAGCTCAGATCAAATTTGGGTATTGCCATGGAGATTCTTTACATAGCTATAGAAGGTCTTGTGGCTGTTTTTACTATCTGCTGTAATTCTGTTTTCATAGCTATCTTTAGTGGATTTGATGAGGGATCTCAGCTTTTTGTTGAAGCTGATTAAAGAGTTTTTCCAGTCTTGGGACTTCACCTTATTTAGTTTCCTCCTTCTGTTGTAGAGTTAGTTTATGGCAGGGGACCACCAGATTGGCTTCCTTTTTTTGGAGGAGAGCATTTTAGTTCTGTTTGTGGTGAGATCCATGCATTTGTGTATGTGTTTGTACAGTTCATTGGTGTATGATTCGGCAGTCATGCAACTGATCTCCATTTGCATGGGTGCTGTGAAGTTAGCCACCTCTGTTTCAAGGAGCCCAGAGTTAGCTTTGGAGAAGTTTTTCATAGTGGTTACCTTTGTGGGGGGATGTGGATTTCCAAGGTGATCACTTTGTGGTCGGATCTAATTAGGGAGGAGTTGACTATTGTTGTAGAGCAACGGTCGCCCATGTTAGTAATGACCAGGTCAAGGATGTTGCTACCTCTAGTGGGGGTAAGAATGACCTGGTCCAGGGCATTAGAATTAATGAATTCCAGGAAACCTTGGGCAAGTGCATTGGTACATGAGTAGTTTTCCCTGTTAATGGAGGGGTAGTTGAAGTCGCCCAGTATGAGACTGTTAGGTTGGAGCTTAATATTCTCCAGGGTGCTTAGGAACTTGGAGTGTGAGTCTTGGGAGATGATTGGAGACCTATAGCAGTCTACTACTTGAATCACTGCCTTACCCAATGTTAGCTGCACCTGAAGTATCTCAGATGCTTTATGCCAACTTCTCTGGAGGTGTGCGCATCCTTTATGAATATAGAACCACCAACTCCTTTGGAGCTTCGGTCCAAGTTCTGGGGCCAAAAGGTGTGGAATGAGTTATAGCCTGGTAGTGCAGGGGTGCTTTCTGCTGCCTTGAACGTGGTCTCTGTTATGGCACAAATGTCGATGTTCTCCATTTTAAGGACTGCTTCGAGCAACTGTATTTTGAGATTTAAACTTCTAGCATTGAGCAGCATGACCCTCAGATTGCATTTGTTTGTAGTTGTTACAGTGGTAATTTGGTCTTTGGAACACCGCCTAAAAAGGCACTATAGGGGTGGCAAGAGCCTTGCCCAGTATCCAGAAGCCCAGTGGTAACAGATGCAGGCCATCTCTGACAAAGGATCAAGGTCTGTCAATCATGTCATCCCAGGCAGAGAGATACTGGATCCCCTTAAAATGACACCAGAAACTTTGCCAGTTGTTGAAATCAATAATTTTCTGCTTGTACTGTGGTATCATTCTGGGTGATGGTAGGATGCTGCTCAGGGTAGGGTCATACCCGCCTGGGCTGCATAATCCAAGAGCTCCTCCCTGTCTCTTTTCATGTAGTCCAGGGAGGTAAGTGTCACACCCACATGTACAATGACAGAGACATATTTGTACCTGTTGTTAAGGGACCTGAGTGCGTGCTTTATGTGGCGGATCCTTTTGCCTGACATGCATCTCACTGTTACTTTCTCCTTATTCAACATAGTGAGTGGGACATCAGTCTGCCTCACTATCGAGCCACCTATGACTAGTGTGTTGAGCATGCTGTTTTGCCTTAGGGGCTTTGGTTGAGTGGCACACTGTTTAGGAGATTTATGTGTGTTGTGTTGTGGAGGTTGAGTGCATTTCTGCCTTGGAGGTCTCTGCTGTTTGGGTAGATTTTTACTGAGAGCCTTTGCGAAGGTGGGTGTACAGTTTGGGTTTTTATGTGAAGGCAGTGCTGGTGTGTGTTCTGGAAGGCTATGTGTTCCATGTGGTGTGGTGCAAGTGTTGACCTCCTCTTGACCAGCTATTCTGGTCTTGGCTGGAGAGTGCTTGGCTTCCAATTTGGATATATAAGTGCATCTCTTGCAAGTCTCAGTGTTGGGAGGTATGAGGAGAGGGTTGTAAGTGTACATGAGGCATTTGCTACATTGCCTCAGGATGCCCAAGTTCACCAGGTTAATAGGAGAATGCACAGAGAACTGACTGTTAGACATGCCTGGAGGGGTGGCCATTAATAATAAGTACTGGAGATGTTTCCTTGTTGAACATTTAGTGCTGGTAGCACTTTTGTGTGCTACAATATTTGCTACAAGAAGTCTTGTAAAGTGCTAGACAAATAAGCTAGTAAAAGTGCAGGAGAGGCAAGAACTACTAGATCTAAGGGAAAAATTGAAGACCAGACTTTGGCACCGCTCAGAAGATTACAAACAGTCCTGGATACAGCAAATCTGTATCTGGACTAGACTAGTTACAGAAAAGGTGGGAAACAAGTGCAAATGCGGGCTTTTAAACCAGAAAGTTGAAAGAGATGGAAAAACTGCCCAAACAGCTAATAAACTACAATTTCTGGGCCAGAAACCAGTCCGCTTGTGATAGATAGGCTATATAGTGCTTACCACTCCCACTGATAAGCTAGAAGGCTTCCCTCCAACACAGAAAGGCTTGGGGGGCTCATAAGCTTACAAACAGTCCTGGATACAGCAAATCTGTATCTGGACTAGACTAGTTACAGGAAAGGCAGGAAATAATCTTAGAATTTAGAATGTTTTTTGTTAGTAAAGTGGAAAGGGATAAAGGAGGAGTAGAAGATAATTCAAGGTTAAGAAACTAAGTCGGTTGGCTTTCTCAAATGTTCTCTCTGTATTAGGTAGAATGAGCTAATGACACTAGACTGGGAGGAGTATCCCAGATCAAATTTGCAGTAGGGGTGGGCAATTGTAAAGCCACCAAGTATAAGAACAAGATACCAATAGTGAGGGAGGGTGCAAAACTAAATCAGTTGTATGATACACTCCTTGGCAGGAAATTGGAACAAACACAAACAGATGTTTAACAAATGGAGAAAATTTCCAGTTAAGACCTCCCTCACACACAGTGAAACTAGATAGAAAAGATTTATAGTGTGACAGTAAAAACCTTATTTATCAGGCCCTGTGAGGCAGACAATTTTAATAAAACCATGCAGATTAGTTTATAGCTATACAATACAGTAAAAAGTATGCAGCATACAATAAAAGTGTTATAAACATCTGTAATAAGCTATGTAAATATAAGCAAAAAACAGGATACTTAATGTTATATATCACAGATCAGAGTTTTGCTCCTCCGATTAGCTCTGTGTAAATATAGTGCACATCCCAGAGCATGCTATGATAGTCAGAGGTTAGGACTGTATGAATGTCCAGCGTTTGCTTTTTCCTTGTTTTCTTTTTTCCTTTTCAGTAATTTTTCCCCATAGTGCCACAGAGTGAGCTAATTAGTGGATATATTTTGTAGAATCAATAGTAACTGTAAAAGTTTTACACTGTTCTGTATTCCACATTATTTCTTTACAAAGCATCATTACACAATGGTGCAAGGAATACCTGTAACACTGGTTAAAGACCTGGCTATACTATTCCAGGCTTCAGATTTGTATTCTCCACCAGAATAGTCCCTCTGCAGCAACCTAGGTCCATATTCTCTAACTTTGAGTCCAACAAAGACTTTGCACTCCTGGATACACCACCCCTGAGCTCTAAACTGGGTTCCCTCTCCAATAACTCCTGCCATGTCTACCATAGAAGAATTTCAATGAGCTTTTCATGCCAATTGCACTTCATATATGCTGTTTTCTTGCCATTTTCTGTTATACTTTGTTTGAAAATGTCATGCAATGCTTACCATAGTGCAACACAATACTGGTCAATATTGTAAATAAAAAAATGTTTTGACATTCTGAATAGCTAAATATAGCTGGATTGGAACCCGGTGCCATGTTCACAAAGAAAAGGAGATAGCTCAATGCATCAATACATCAATCTATTTCCTTGATAGACTCATTTGCTTGGCAGTTGTACTGTAAATACTGAATAGCAAGTGGCAGACATCTGCTGTTACATATACCAGGCACTTCACAGACTATGTGGCAGTAGGTGTTAATTCACTTCATGAGGTGATATGTTTCTGTTTGAGAGAGGATGGTACTACCTGAGTCCAAATACACACGTACATGTCATTCAGTTAACTTCTTTTTTTTAATTACCTTGGCTGTGGGTTGTTGCACAATGTGCACCATTGCACATTCATCTTCTTCTTCTTCTTTTGGCTTTTCCTGGTTAGGGGTCACCACAGCGGATCATCTGTCTGCTCATGAATGGCAGTGGAGTTTTAGAGTGTCAATTTGCCAGCCCGGCACCCAACCTTCTACAGAAGGCACACACATGCACACATTCACACCTAGGGCCAATTTAGAGTGTCCAATCCACCTACTGCATGTCTTTGGGATGTGGGAGGAAACCGGAGCACCCGGAGGAAACCCACGCAACCACAGGGAGGACATACAGACTCCACACAGAAGGCACCCCAGCCGAGAAATGAAATGGAGAACCTCTTGCTGTGAGGCGGCAATGCTAACCGCTGCATTCATGCTTTTATAAAAAAAAATGATGAACATAGCACAGTGCTAAATTCTGGCAATTACTATGTGCTAAAGAAGTTTATTCTTTGGCACTACCTATTCACAGGACAAAATGTGGAAAAGGGAACACTGCTAAACTTTTTAATAACTTGTATATATTCTATAACATACATGTGCTGCTTAGCTAACTCTGTAGCACAACCTGCTAATGTTTCAGCCATTTGCTTTTTGGGCCCAGTGGTACTGGATTCAAATCCCAAGTGCATGTAACTACTATTGAAATAGTTAATGCTTTTGTGCAGCATATTTATTTTATTACATTTCTAGGTGTGGAACTGCAAGGGTAACTACCTGTACATAATTTATGGGCCCTTGTCCCCATTATCCCTTTGGATAATAATATGAGGTTTCAGGACACTGGATGTGTGACAGACCATTTCAATGTGTGTGAAACTTTGTGCAACATGACATTTTTAGGACAACAAATGAGGTTCAACTGAAAAATTTAATATATGTACTCCTGGTGGTCATTGTGACACTTGTCACAAATTGGTGCATCATGGCTTTTACTTCTTAGTACTACATTGCTAACAGCGAAAGCTTGAAGCTTTCACTGCTAGAATGCCTACACAGAGGTTTTGTGGCCAGTAGTAGTGGTACAAGCTGAGAAACCTTGCTTCTGCGCACTACATCTCATTAATATGCATCGAGCGAAGCCACGAGATGCACATCATGTACATGGAACCATTCCGTTTAGACCCTATGTGAAACCTACATGGAATTATTTGAATTCTGGGACCAAAGTCAGCTGGAAAAATATCAACAGCAGCAAGTTCAAAACACAGAACTCAACAAACTAGTATGTATACACCAAGAAACAGACACAGAGCATGCAAAATCTAAATTTTTAAAAATGCACAAAAAAATTGTTTTCTAAAGGCAAGCAAGCCTGGTTGCACCAATCATACTCCCTGCTAATTAAATATACTAACTCCAAGACTGCACTCCAAGATAGCGGCATATTCCCCGACCTCGGACATTGTGTGATCTTGCACATCTGTCAATCAGCTGCTTAGTTGATCAGATGCCCTTGAATAATATATATATATATATATATATATATATATATATATATATATATATATATATATATATATATCTGTGGAAACACTTTATAATCTCGAAATACTGAAATGTCGAATTTCAGTATCTCGAGACTATAAAGTTGAAGTTTTGATATAGCGAAAGTGCATAATCATGAATTCGAATATCTCAAATTCGCGGTTATGGCTTTATGCTACGTAATGTCTGGAGTTGTATGTGGATGGTATGTGGCTCTGTGTGTGTATTTAGGTGTAATGTCAGGTAACTGACCATTTTGTAAGGGATTTGGGTGGCAGTTTGAGTGTATGTGAGTGTGCTGATATGTGTGATGTGTGTGTGTGAGCGACTATAGAATGTGTGTCTGTGTGTGTGTGTGTGTGTGTGTGTGTGTGTGTGTGTGTGAGCTTGCTTTTGTTTGCTGTTTGTGAAATCTTGGAGTTAATATATATATAAGTAGGGGGGTGTGAGGGGTGCAGGGGTGCTTGCCCTCCTGCTTATTTGTGACGTATGTTTGTGGATGTGTGTTCTTTTGTTTGTTTGTTTATTTTGTGGTGTGGGTGTTGTGGTATATGTATGTTCTGGTGTGTGCTGTGTGTTCGGTGTTTTAAATTTCGCCATTTTGGGCTTCACGATTTGGCTTTCGATGTGTGGATTCGATTTCATGTTCTCGAAAAACTGAAATTTGAGATTTCATTCTTTCGAGATTATGAAGTGAATCCATATATATATATATATTCACAAACACACACACACACACACACACACACACACACACACACACACACACACACACACACACACACACACACACACACACACACACACACACACACACACACACACACACACACACACACACACACACACACATCTATATATTTATCTATCTATATATATACTCTCAGACACACATATATGTATGTATGCATCTGGTTGCAGTTCACATGTGAAACTGAGTGAACAGTAGTGTGTGTTTTTTTAAATGGAATCTATGCAAACAGGGAATTGTGGGATATTGGGTTGGTTGACAAAGGCAAGTGGCTTTGCAGTAAGACTGGAAGCTTGTGTGCTGGTGTGAGTGTGTGTTTTAAGGGTAGAGTAGGGGTTAGGTAAGGGTATAGTTTTAGTGTTCTTGTAAGTGTTTGTGCATTTAACTGGCAGGCTAAGGCTTAGGCAAGGGGACAGAGCTAGAGTATGTGTGAGTGGTTGTGTTATAGGGTTAGGGTAAGGATCAAATAATGGGATGGATTTAGTTGTGTGTGTGTGTGTGTGTGTGTGTGTGTGTGTGTGTGTGTGTGTGTGTGTGTGTGTGTGTGTGTGTGTGTGTGTGTGTGTTTGCATAGTGAGAGTCTGTGCTGTTTTGTGCAGTGGTAGTGTTATAAAAAGTATTTTTTTTTAAGGTAAGGTGCACGGTTAGGGTTAGGGGCTGGAGCAGAATTAGGATTATCATGCATTAATAAGACAGATCAGGCGTGAGAATGCTAAATAAAAGGATTTCCTGACATTTGTCATACAATGGTCAAAAAGAGAGTAACTTATCTACACCCAGTCCCTAGGTTCCTGACAAGAAAGCCACTTGCCTTTGTTGACCAACCCAGAAGCTGAAAGTCACCCAGTCTGCTGTCCGTGTATACACACACACACACACACACACACACACACACACACACACACACACACACACACACACACACACACACACACACACACACACACACACACACACTAGTAATGGCTGCCAATACATTTTAGCAATTACTGATTTTTCAACTAACTTTCTTGAACCAGTACTGTTTGCAAAACTCCACTGCTATAGTAATAGCCAAATAGCTACTATTACTTTTCTCAAGGGCATGGATGGCCAAAGAAATAATCACATATTGGTGACACCATTTTTGTCCACGTAATTATAAAAAAATGGGAAACACTACCCGGTCTACCAAAGGAGCTCATAAACTTAGGCTTATGTCTGAGGCCAAAGATAATTATAAATCTTTATTTAACTATATTACAAAACTAAGAAGTATTCCTCTACATTACTTGGAACTTTTTAAAAAAAAGATTACACCTATTCTAACCCCATAGACATTGGCTTGCAAACAAATAAACTGCGAACTTCACCCCCAAGACACCACCCCAAAACAAACTTGAAATGCCTGAATCCCTCACTCTGGGAATTATCTCTAAAGATCATTTACTGAAAGTGGTAATTATGACAAAAATACTTCCTTCATGAAACCTGACAAAATACATGTTTGATTGATTAATAGTGTTAAACATGCTTTTACTCACCTACATTTCAGTCTAAAGTTAGGTACTGGTTTCATCCCTGATGAGTGGCACAATGCAGCAGTGATGTTCCCACAAAGTAGGCATTTCAACCATTCTAGATAATTGTAGATAAATCGATCTAACAAAACCCATCTGCAAAGCTCTGGAATGTATCATAATTGACTTCAGAAACTATGAGATCAGGAATACTATAGACTTGATCCCAGACAATTTGTTTTTGGGATGGGAAGATCCTGTCTATTGAATCTGGTAAACTTCTTCAAAAAGGTTACAGAGGCTGCAGACATTGGTCATGCAGTAAACACTGCATAGCTTGACTTAGCCAAGATTCAACACCGTCACCTATGTTGACATTGTACAGAAGCTAAATGCTTTTAAAAAATCAAACCATATGTGACATGATGGACAACAAAATTGGCTAAAAGACAGTACCTGCATAGTGAGGATTGCAAGAACCTCATCAGGAAGTCTGAAAGTTGCCTGTGGTGACCCTTAAGGCTTGGTGGTGGGAACTCTACTTTTTGGGCTTTAATTCTTTGAGCTCCAAGTAGAGATCCAAGACCTATGGCTAACCAAGTTTGAAGATAACTGTAATCTGGGGTTATTCTTAAGTCACCCTCTGATAGCCAAACCCTAAAGAATGAGGTTTCTCTAGTAAACTCTTGACATACTAAAAATCAGGTCAAATTAAATGTTAAAATGTGAGTATCATTAGTTTTGGTAGACTCCTCCCTCCCCCAATACTTTATAGACAAATAGACACTTGTTGCGTTGTTACGTCTTTCGGCTTTTCCCGGTTAGGGGTCGCCACAGCGGAACTCTAATGATTGGTAGTTGATTTTTACATGCTGAGTTACCAGCCCTGATGCACAACCTTCAATGAAGGTACGCCCATTCACGCATGTCTCCACGTAGAAGACGCTCTAGCTGAGAATCGAACCGGACAGCATCTTACTGTGATGTGACAACGCTACCGCAGCACCACCACTGCGGGTACATAGAAAAAATAGACACTACAAAATTAAAATGTAGTCATGGACCTAGTGACTTGACTTGATAATCGCCATGCTTTTAAACATCATATGACACACAGCTAATTGACCAAAGAGGAAATAACTCCCTTATACTCACCATTAGTCAGACCAGTTATCAAGTACAATGCCCCCTTTGGGATGTATCTCACTAAATATATCAAACAATTAGAAAGGCCCCAAAGGTAGCCAAAGGACACAGGCCTAAAGTCTGTAAGCTATCAAGTGAGGTGGGATGCTCTATCCTTTTATTCAGTGTCTTACAGATTTTTGAGGAGAGATGTCTGTCTTGCTTACCATACAATCAAGAGAGGTAGGTGTCCTGGACCTTTTTCAATTAAGTCTGATGGTACCACCATCATTAGAACTAGGGACCTAAATCATCAACAACAGATAAATAAAACATTGTGGGGAGACTGGTTTATAACTCAATACCTCCATAACCTTGAGAATAAACTTATCCTACTAGTTAATCAGTGCAAGTCATTATCTTCCTTTAAAAATAACCTGGATGACTAGGTAGGTTTTCACAACATTACTCCAGGATTGACTGGTATGGCCCTCCTGGAGAAAGGATGGGTGGCTTGGGGCGGGGGGGTGGGGGGGTGTGCTTGAAAGTCATAAATGGTCATAAGTCTCAATGACTTTGGAATATCAATGAACTATAAATCTATTAATGCACCAGCTATGTCAACATCTTAAAGTAAAACAGTTAACTTCAGTGTACCACATTCAGACTGATGGATTAGTGAAATGCTTTAATAAAACTCTGAAGTCTATGCTCAAGAAGGCCACAGAGTAGGATGTAAAGAACTGGAAATAAACTGACTTCCTACATCCTGTTTGCTGTAAGAGAGATGCCCCAAGCATCAGCAGGATTTACCCCATTTGAGTTACTTAGGAGGAAGAGAAGATAGCATAATTTACAAACTTGCAAGACAGTTTGAAAGTTGTTAGATCAAGTATTAAGTAGCATATGAAAGTTCACAAGAGATTGAACAGAGGGCATTGAAAAAGAATTTCTAGACTCAGAGAGGTTAAAATGAGCAAAATGTTAATATTAGTCTCTGCTACTGAAAACAGACTCCTATGAATATGACAAGGTCAGCACAGAAGATTAAAACTCTGTGTTGTAACAAGCTGCTTCCTGTACCACTAGATACAGGGCTTTTTTTTTTTAATTCCATCCATCACCTCAGGTGCTAAAAAAAATGAAAAAGAAAAAAAATGCAAAATAATGTAAAATGGAAAAAAAAAAAGACCAGAGCAGTTATATCATACAAGAATATTAAACCAATGGAGAGAAGCTGAAATTTCTGTAATTAGCCAGGGAAGTGAAATTTAATGCCAAGTTTGCCAACAGTAATCTACGAATCATTGTTGCTCAAAAAGAAGAAACTTGTTGTCTAAAGCCGAGAAGCAAGAAGTGAAATAGTTCTTCCTTGTAAATAAAGACCTTTTCCCTAGGCTATCTAGTAGATAAAACAAATTAAGTACAGCATCACTTTGAAACAGGTCTAATAGAAAAATGTAAACCTAAAACTATATAGGATATCAGAGTCCCAAGTAAAAACAATCAGTAAAGAAGTAAAGAAAAAGCAATAGTGAAGAGTCCCAAATGAAGCAGTCTGATTGTACTGGTTCATAAGCTGGATAGATCCAGATGATTTTGTAATGATTTCCAGAAAATGAAATCCAACACTTATCCAATGTCAGCGTGGATGGGCTTATAAAGAGGTTGGGCAAAGCAAGGTTTTTGACCACTCTAAATTTAAAGAAAGGGTACTGACATATCTACCTTAACCCTGAAGATAAGGACAAGACAGTATTTACTCCTGATGGACCTTTTATTTATGTGGTCTTAGCCTTTGGAAACTCCTGACACTTTTCAAACACTCATAAACAAACTGCTGAAGCTTCCTGCTCAGAAATCAACTGCATACCTTAATGGTACAGAAATGTATTCAGAGGATTGAGAGTCACATTATCCAAAGTACAAGCTGTGATGAGGCTCTTTAAAACATGCATAACTTACAGTAACTGCTGACAAAAAAGGTTTTGCTGGCAGAAGACAGATATTTATGGATTGTGATTGGGAGAGCAGTTATTCGGCCCACAGATGGACAACACTGAAGCTTTCAAGTATTGGCCTATACTCAGTACTTAATGACATGTGAAAATATTTTTAGGCCAAGCTCTCTTCTATAGAAGACATGTACCCAACTTTGTTACCATAGCTTGTCATCCAAAAGACTTTACAATAGGTAAGGGCCCATCTCCATCCCCATAAGCTGGACCATCGTAACAGATACAGCTTTTAACCAGACAAAAACAATGTGTCCAAAACCAGTTATACGTGTCACTGACTTTGATAAACTCTTTGTTGTAAATGCTAATGTATCTGAGGTTGATTTCAGTGTTGTATTATCTCAGGAAGTAGGTGGGAGGAATATCCAGTCTGCTACCTAAGCTGGAATTTGAGAAAGCCTGAAACCTGACATTCTGCCATAGATCGATAATGTTCCAATATAAGGAGTGCACGGATATCCATACAATGTTACCTAGTGGAATGCAGTTTCAACCTGCTAACTGTTCATGCACCTCTAAAATGAGTATACAAAGAGATGCCAAACAGAAGTTATACAGATTAGGTTTATCCCAGCAGCCCTTTTAGTTTACTTTTAAGCATAAGCTAGGCAACCAGAATACAAATGCAGATGCATTATTTTGTCCCACAACCCACCCCATTTATGATAGAACAAGGGTCTATACGACGAGGGGGATCATTATGGCATAGTTACTAATTAAATGTTAAAAATGTTATTTCAGAGTACTGTGTTCACACTATGTAATATGGTAAAAGTTTCATGGTGGTACATATAAAATAAAACTTCCATTAGTAAAGCTAGTTGTAGCAGAAGGTAAGGTGAATCACTTGCTAATGTACTGCTTAAAGTTAAGGGTTGTAACCTAAAATAGTAGACACATTTAACTCTCTTGAAGAGGAGTTTGTTCAAGACCAATAGTGGGACTTCTTGGGAGAAGGATGACTAGAAGAACCTGCAGAGTACTGGGAGCCTAATGGTGGCTTTGTCTATGGCATACTGGCAGCTTACCTGTAGATTTACCTGTAATGCAACAAGAGCCTGACTATGAATTTACTCAAGGAATTCCAGGGCTCCATTACTTAGTGCAGAAGCAGCTTAATTACAGTTGGAATGCCTAAGAACTGTAAGCAATTTTACTTTTCCTTAAGAGGCTTTAAACACAGGACTGGCATTCCTTAACGGCAACCAAAAAAGAATGCTTATTTTATTTGTTCTTTAAAGTGAACTTTATTTTAGTTTTGATACACTATAAATAAGCTATACTTGAACCTTTAGCCTTTAGTTAATTAAGTTGTCTCCATTATTTACAATATACTATAATGTATAAAAACTGACAAATATAGCTCTATTGCAACTTACTAATGTTTCTTTACAGCTCATACATTAACTTTAGTATATGCCATTAACTAGCTCTACATAACTACATATTACTGAAATATCATGCCTGTCTGTCCTGTGTTAGAAAATAAGTCAAGTAAAAATTGCACTCACTCCCCTCATACTGCATTTAGCTTTTATTGCCTTCCTTTTAATAGTCTTGCCTGTAGTGCTGATTAACTCCAACGCTAATTCTTCAGCTAGCTAACTCAGCTGAATTACCCCAAATACAAAGTAACACAAATACACTGGAAGGGTCTTAATGTGCTTAGAGAATGGGCTGCCTGTAAAATTGTTGTGTTTTACTTATGTGTTTTTTTATTAATTTTTGTTATTATATATATATATATATATATATATATATATATATATATTTGTTGTAAAATAGTTCCTTCACTTAATGTTTCAGACTTGCTGTACTATATGTAAATGGTGCCGGATGAAGTATTTTACATATAAAATACAAAATTTCAGAAAAATATATATCCAGATATTTATTTCATTTTTTGATGCTTTACTCCTAAAATGTGTGGTTTGTTGCCAGTTATTGAGGACTGAAGTCACTAAATAATGGCATGTATTTGAATTTCAGCTTTATTTCCTATAGAAAATTAATGCTAACAAAAATCGTGTTATTCAAGCAACTTTGTAATTTTATAAGAGCAATATTTAAAATCTGCCCCTATTTTTTGAGCCTTTGTTTCCCCTTTATTCTAGGCTTTATCTAGATTTCTTGAGCTAAGAGGTTGAGAGGTATGCATACTTCTTAACTGCTGCTGCCATGGTCAATCAATCTCAATCTGTCTCTCTCTCTCTCTCATACACATTGAAACACACACACTGAAACACTCTTGCACTTTAGAAAATGTACGTTAACACAAATTCTATTAGTCAAGTGGCTTTGTAATAAGAGCAACATCTGCTCCTATTTTTGAGCCTTTGTTCCCACTTTATTTTAGACTTTGTCAAGATTTCTTGAGCTAAGAAGTTGAAAGGTATGCAAACCTTTTAAGTACTGCTGCCAATGCTTGAACATTCTTGACACACACACACAGACACACACACACACACACACACTCATACACACACACCCACACACACACATTCAGCTTTCATACATGCAAGTATGCATATACTCACACACACAGAAACATAAGCATACACACACACACACACACACACACACACACACACACACACACACACACACACACACACACACACACTTTTTTATTTTCTTTTGTTTTTAATTTTATTCTAGCTAAACAGTAAAAGTTCTCCTTATTGAGCACAAAATAATGGCAGCCCTTAGCATAGCTTCAGTCTGAACTCTACAGCAGCTTAATATACTGCCATGAAGTGGAGGACTCATTTTCACGAGGCATTACCTGTAGATTAACAACCTGCTTGAACATTTGTTCTCCAGTCAGGGTGCCAATTTACAGGTTACCCATTCTCTAAACTAGAACAAAGAATATATAGCCATTCAAAAACATCATTAACCACTCAGGACAACTACAGACATTCTCTTCCACCACGTTATCATAATCTTGATAGCAAGCAGTAAATCATCATGCATATAAACATGGAAAATGTTATTGTAATTATATATAAACAAATATGCATTTCACATGCAACTAACTACAGTATCTTAGTAAACTTTCAGATGTCTTATAAAACATAGAATTTGTAGAACATCAGTCACAAAACAGCAATAATTCTACATATACCTAAGGATTAGCACATGTAGCTTTTATCAAAGGTGTCACACTCATACATAGTAAATTCAATTAACATACAACTCAGTTAAATTGCAGACACTAAATAAAAATCAAATTAAGTATTCTGCATTCAGAATTCGCTAAACAGTCTCAAAAGCAAGTGTCAGCATAAGTTTTTAGTCACTGAAGACTCATGCTGTTGCTTCTAAACATTTTTAAAGAAAATATAAAGTCTTAACAGGCATAACAATATTGTGAGTGATCAGCCAGTTACTTGTTTTATATATACTAGATCGTAACAGTCAATTTACTTAAAAATAAACTAAATGAAGATACAGTTTAGTATTTTTAGTGAACTAAACAGTCCCATAAATATATTTTATCATCAGTTCTGAATCTTTAATGATGTTTGCAACTATATCTCTCCAAAATGTAAAGAAAAAAAGAATGTCTGTGAGAGTCTTCCATGTATTGCAAGTGCTCAGTTTGTTGATTATCTTCCATTAAGGTCTAACAATCTTGTATTAGTTGTGTTTCAGCCACTTCTAAAGTGTGTGGCTGATACTATCAAATGCATTCTTAGCATTAAAACAGTGCACTGTATTCAGCATTGTCATTGGTTTTACAAGTATTTAACTCCGACTGAGGAAAACATAAGACAAGCAGGATATATCAGTTTTAACATTTACATTTTTAGATGATATTCCCTTATGATATCAAACAATTCAGCTGACTTCTGGATCATTTTTAGTGAGTAATCATTATAAAAAAAATGTACAATTTGTCATGTATCTTTTGCTTGGCAGAAAAGCAATGATAATATCAGCTGCTCAGACTGAGCCATTATAATTCAAGGTGACAAATTAGTATGTCTGCTGCTGATGTGGTAATTTGATAAAGTTTGTCAATGGTAGTACTTTCGCTGTGAAAATGGTCCAAATCTGAAATGTATTCCTCATGTTTCCAGCACAGGACAGACATTCTTTTCTTTCCAGGACCTTTATTATTCTAGAATCTTTACCAAATCCCAATTTTCCATTTCAACCAGTTTATGGCCAGTTGTTGTTGTTAACTCTCCATGAAACATGAGAAACCATTTTCTCACCATTTCAGGTTTTTCTCTGCATAGAGAAAATAGCATCATGCTGTGCACAAACTACCACAGAATTTATGTCTCATAATCCAGTTTCAGCAGAAACAATTCAATTTAACTGTTACCTTTTGAAGATGGAATGAAAGGAAATCCACTGAATGCTCTAAGGTTATGTCAAAAAGAGTTATATCTGAACTTTTCTCAACTCTGTTTTCATGAATCATATTAATAACCATGCACCCCCATAACATTTTTAAACTGTAGCTTTTTAGAACCCACCCATTGCATTTCTTCACATGTGATACTTTAATGTACATTTTGTCTACTTTTGTAATATATATATATATATATATATATATATATATATATATATATATATATATATATATATATATATATATATATATATATATATATATATATATATATATATATATATATACTATATATAACTGACTTCAACTTATCAAGAGTGATTAGACAAGAGGCCTATTTTTCTGAAGTACCACACAACTTTTTCAGAGAGTTCTTGCTTTTAATGCCAGTAGTATCAGAAGGTTGTGGACTTAATCACCACATCATGTTTCTTTGAAATGAATGTTCAATTACTTACATTTTAATACAGCATTAGGGGGTGCCTCACTCATGAGGTATTGTCTCTCAGAGGAGAGGTGAAACAGAGGTCCCATCAACTTGAAATGGTGAATGTTAAGTAAAAGTTAAATAACTCATGATGCTTGTATAAAAGAGTAGAGAAGGTTCCTTGGTATAAATAACTAAAAAGTAAATAAATAACAAAACACAAAAGAATCTTTATTTGTTCTAGTCCTTTGGTGCAAATATATCTCAACAAAATAGATGCAAAAAAATACAACAGTTTAAACACAAATATTTCAACTTAATAAGACCAGTCAGTCTGTTAAACAAAACATTAAAAATAGCTAATTAGCATGCTAAAACAAGTCTAAAGCAGAGTGTCTTCATCAGTGTAATTCTTTCTGATCTAAATCAGAAATTACCATCTTTCGGCTCAAAGAATGAAACTTCTAAATAGTGCTTCCTTGTATTGTAATGCTTATTTCTAATTAATTTCATCCATTTCATACGATATCATAGCAACTCAGTTGTTAGTATGGATATTGTGTACCTAAGAAAAATGTAATGCATATATTTGCTAGAAGCTGTATATGCTAGAAGTCTAAACCTCAAAATGCACTCTCTCGAGGCACTCCTTAAAATGGAGAACATTGACATTTGTGAAGTGACAGAGACCTGGTTCAAGGCTCCAGAGAGCACCCCTGCATTATCAGGCTATAATTAATACCACACCTTTCGGCCACCTAACCTGGACCAAAACATTAAAGGCAAAGGCGTGTCCATATTCATTAAGGAAATCCACACCTCCAGGCTAGTTGCTCAACATAATGCATCCGAGATTATCCAAGTGCAACTAACTCTGGGCAAGACCACAATCCACATTGTAGCTTGCTACAGATCCCCCACCATGCCCCAGGATTCCCACTCTTCATTTCTTGATATACTGAAAAATATTAGGGTATACCCTAACACCCTAATAATGGGTGATTTCAACTACCCCACCATTACCTGGGAAAGTACTCATGCATCAACTCTTTTGCTCAACGTTTTCTGGAATTCATAAATTCCAACATCTTGGATCCACTTATCCACACCCCCACCAGGGGCACTTATATCCTAGACCTGGTCATTACCAACATGGGTAACCAGTGTTCCACACCAGAGGTCAATTTCTCATTGGTCATATCTGACCCTAGACATCCACATCCCTCCCTCACCCCCCATTAGGGAAACCACCGTAAAAAATGTTTCCAAAGCCAACTTCACGCTTCTTAAGACAGAAGTGGTAAACTTCACATCACCCATGCCGATGGACAGCAGAGGTACAACTGCTGAATCCTACACAAATGCACTTTGTAAATACTTAAACAAGTGCATGGATCATGCAATCCCTAGCAGAACCAAGATGCTATCTTCCAAAAAAAGGAAGCCAGTCTGGTGGTCCCCTGCCATAAACAAACCCTACAACAGAAGAAAGAAACTGTTGCAAAAAAGAGTAAAATCCCATGATTGGAGGAACTTCCTGGTCAGCCTCAGTAAGAAGCTGAGATACCTCATAAAATCTTCCAAAGCTAGTTACAAAAACAAAATTGCTAGTGATTCTAAAGACAACCACAAAGCATTCTATAGCTATGTCAAGAATCTCAGTGGCAACACTCAGATCTGCTCTGAGTTACAGCACAATGGCACTAAATATACAGAACCAACTGATATTGCCAACATCCTGGCAGATAGGTTCAGTGCTAACTTTACCCCCCTCTCACCCCCTAAAGGGCCAATCTCTATACCAGAAGAATGCAAAGTTCCTGTAATCATAGCTGCTCAGGTAAAACCACACTCTCCAAACTAAGAACACAGCATCCATGGGACCTGACAACATCCCAGACTGTGTTCTACACAAACTACAGAATGAACTGGCAAACCACCTAAGTACCATGTTCAGTCATAGCCTTACTTCAGGCTTTGTGCCCACTGAATGGCACACAGCGATGATCATCCCACTCCACAAAGGGGGAAACACAATGGACCCTGGGAACAACCCCCCATTAGCCTGACAAGCTTGGTCTGCAAGGCTATGGAACGTATCATCATGGAACTTATAAACAATGACATTGGCAATCTCCAAAGTCTGGACCCCACCCAGTTTGGGTTTGCAAAAGGCAGATCCTGTTTCCTAAACCTGATAGACTTCTTTGAAGTGGTCACCAAAACCATAGATGAGGGTAAGGTGGTTCACACAGCCTATCTAGATCTCACCAAGGCTTTTGACACCATCCCCAACTCTGAAATGATAGATTAACTCACTAAACTAGGTATAAATCCCTATGTCACAAGATGGGTTGCCAACTGCCTCACTGACAGAACCCACACTGTGAAAGTAGCAGACTCCAAATCTGACTTCAGACAAGTGACAAGTGGAATTCCACAGGGTTCAGTCCTGGGCACTCTCCTGTTTGGTATCTATTTCTCTGAAGTACACGCTAACACAGAAGGTCTTTGGCTAATGAAGTTTACAGATGACTGCAAACTAGGATCCATAATTAAAACTACTAACGATGTGGACATCCTACAAAAGGGCTTCACTGAGACAGATGCCTGGTGTCAAAGCCATGGCCTCAAGCTCTATGCCAAAAAGTGCATCCTCATCCCTTTTGGTAAAATCTCTGTACCCATGAACTACCACATAGGCGGTAGTCTACTTAACATCAAAAATGTGATGATAGACCTTGGGACACAGGTGGACAGTAGTCTCTCCTTTGATAATCACATTGCCACAGTAGTTAGGAAATCCTTCTACGTGGCACACCTCATCACAAAAGGTTTCTAATCCAGCAAAAAAGAGGTCATTGTTCCCCTCTACTTGTCACTCATTAGACCCATTATAGAATACAGCACCCCTTTTGGTATTTACCTCACAAGACATCTACAACAAAAGGCTGAAGAAATAGCTCACAGAGAGGATTATTGCCCTCAAACAGATGCCCTACACAGACCGTCTCAAAAAATTCTAACTTTACAGCATCGCATATTGCCTACTCAGAGGCGATCTCTGCCTTAGATACAAAGCTATGTCAAACCCAGAGCTGATGGACATGCTCAACTTAAAGAAATCCCAATCCCTCTGAGCTGCACGATCCAGTGACCTAAACCTTGTTACCACAATAAACAGAACATGCTGGAGGGATAGATTCCTGTCCCAGAGACTTCCCATACTCTGGAACAAACTATCTATCTATAGCCAACAAAGCTCCTCATTAGCACTCTTCAAGAAAAATCTTGATGATTGGATGGGAGATAATTCACCCAGGGGATCACTTCTGTGGCTCTGTTTGACAGGGTAACAGGAAAATCATTTTCTTGGGTGGTGAAAGCCAGAGTACCTTTTTGGCTAGGCTTATATAGGCCCTAGGGCCTACCTATGAACCTTTGAACCTATATTTACATTTATTGTATCTCTTAGATGTATTTCATATAATAGCCTAGCAAATCAGTTGTTAGTATGGATATTAAATGCCTAAGAAAAATGTAATGCATATATTTACATTTATTGTATCTCTTTGATGCTCTACATTTTAATTTTAAATGTCTTTGTGTTTTTTTCAGTAAGAGAAGTTCTCAGAACCACTGCACAATTCCATTTATAAGAAGCTATAGTATTAAAATGTATGCACTTGATGTTATTAAAGTTTAAAATTACATATATACAAACACAACCACTAAAGGAAATAGTTTCCATTGTGTGTCAAAAGAAGTAATTATATTCCTCAGTAGGCTTCCTAAACTGACTGGAAACCAGATAATCAAAAATAATATTATCACTACAATAAGAACATTGGGAATTATATGCATTGCTATATTCTGTCAACAATTTTTAGGATTTCTAAAGATCCCAGTCATAGAACTACACTTCAAAAGAAATGTAATTCAAAGGCAATACATGAGTATCAGGCAAATCACTTAGTTAAGAACAGTATGTAGAAAGGAAAATATCTAAGTAAGCCAATAAAAACTACTTAAAAATTAATTTATGCATTTATTTATTTCAGACTCTGTAGATCTGAGGACGCCCATGCAATCTGTGTGAAAGTGTCCAACCTGTGGCTATTTGGATATTTTCATTGTTAGAATAACGTTTTTAATGAATCAGGAAGGTATAAGACTATGGAAGTCATCTTGACAAAAGGTACTTTATTAGTTTAACTTCAATAAACACTTCTTAACTTAGTACTATACCTTCTACTTACATATTTCCTCTGAATTAAGTTTTTGAGGTGTGTTTGGTCCGCAAGTACACTTGAGGTTGGGATACTTACTGCCACTCACAAGCTGAGTAGAGTATTCCAACTAGTATTCTCAAGTATGTTCCAAGACACATAAGATACTATCAGAATGCCAGAAAGTAAACTGCATCTTATTATCATTAAAGAAAAGCATGTATGTAACAACTCTGTTCTATCTATTGGATATACATTCCAACACTTTGTTCATATCATGTCCTCTTCAAGTGAATGGCTAATTATTTCCTTTTCTTCCATTCAAATACATAATTTCTCCAGTTACTAGTTCTGTGTGCTGTAATTAATTTCTCATAAGTAAGAGATCTAAAAATATACATAGAACAATCACTAATACAATGGAGAAATGAGCAAGGATTCATATAAAATCTAATCAAAATATGACCTGTAGACTCAAAAAACATGTTAAAGCCAAATAATTAATTTCTACCATAACATACCCATAAGAAAACTTAAAAACAAAATAATTAGATCTCAATCAGTGAGATGGCACTCTGCACTCTCCCCTCCTCTCCCTGTAAAATGGGTGTACCTCAAGGGTCTATCCTAAGGCCTTTACTTTTTAATATCTTTACTAATCAACTCTATATCTCCTGTCTTCAGTCATCTTTAGTGCAATACGCACATGACTCTACAGTAATCACCACAGCCAAGTCTCCCTCTAAGCTTTTCTCAGCTACTCAGGCATCTTTTAACTTAGTTGAAACATGGCTCTCCAACAACCAGCTCATCCTTAACCCTAAAAAACAAAGCTGTTACTCTTCCTACCTAAAAAGTTCAACAATATTAAACCCTCCTTCTCCATACAGTCCCTTAATAACACTCCCATTCAGGTAGAATCCAGCACTAAGCTCTTAGGTGTAACCATCGACGATCAGCTTAAATTTGACTTGCATGTTAATAACTGTATCAAAAACACTCATTCAAAACAAGGGCTTCTTTACTGTAACACAAAATTCCTTACCTCTGAAGCCAAGATTACTCTCTCCCTTACCTACCTTCTACCCAGTCTAATGTACAACTCTCAAATTCTCACAAATCTTAACTCAGCACTCCTGACCAAACTTGAATCTACCTATAACAAGGTTGCTAGATTTGCTGCCCAACAAATCTACAAATCCCATCATTGTCACTCTCTAAAACACCTAAACTGCCTTGAAGTACCCCACCAGCTTCTTCTCTTTCAGCTCCAGATCATCCATGCTATCCTATACCAGCCTTCCTAATGCCCAGCACTATCCACTCTCATTCCCCATTATTCTCCCTCCAGACCTCTCCGAAGCTTAACCAAGACCTACTACAAATCTACAAACCCAAGTCTAAATTTGGACACAACATGTACAGCTATCACCCTACTATTGCTTGGAATAGGCTACCACTAGAAATCAGGACCCTCACACATCCTAAACAATTTATGACAGCCACCAAAGACCACTTTAAAAGTCACTGGTTCTGCCACTGCACTCTCCCTCCTTAAACATCCCCTATTTCTCATACCTTAATCTCCGTTCTGCCCTTAACTCACTCTTCTTACTAGCTCTCTCTAATCTTCCTTGACTACTCTTTCTACTGTCTTCTACAATCAATTAAGCAAATTGCCTCAGAGAAACATTGTATTGTAATTGTCTTGCCTTCATGCAAATACATTATGATAAAACTGGGTTTTTGTAACCACTTACCCCAAAAATGATATTCATCTTAATTACATATTTATTTTTATACATCTTGAAATAGTTTTGCTATAGTCCTGATTATTGACACTGTATAACATTGTATTCCTACTTAATGCCTTGTAATAATCCTGTAACATTGCTGTTTAATGCTAATTTATAATGAAAATTGTTTAAAATGTTGGAGCTTTTCTCCCCGAGTCTCCGCTGAAAAAGGGCTCTTCAGCTCAGTTGGACAATCCCAGTCAACAAATGTAAAATAATAAATAAATAAATTATCATGAAAAAAATTAAAAACACTGTAAAAACCAAATAGTGTCTGATTTAAAAGAACTAATAAATCATTAATATAATAAAAATACTTAACATTTGAAAAAAAGTGTGATTAGAAAACATTACCAATAAATTAATTAGTATAAAAATGAGCAATGGGAGTACCTGTTTTGCATTAAATGATTGACAGCAAGTACATTGAATGCAGTCTCAGTAAAAAAAAAAGTATTACTGAAAGTACTTTGAGAAAACCTCAGATTACTTTTTTATTTATTTATTTATTTAGTTAGTTAGTTTTCAAACAGGTAAGCTCCCATATGTTGGAGGATACCAGCAGATCCCTGAAATTAAATATACCTGAAGAAAAAGGACAACTACATTACAAATGTAAGTGCTTTTGACATTTTTTTCACACAGCCAGCATTCGAACAACCTGATATTTATTGATTAATAAGTTCCATAGGGTATCCTTGGCAGTCCTCTCAAGTTATTGATACATCTGATTATCAACTGTGCAACAAATTATGTGCAAAATAAAAAATAACTATCTCAATTGACATATTTGTGTTTCAAGAGTCTCCAATGAAATGAAATGAAGCTTCTAAGCCAAAACCTTACTGGGAGTAGTGTTGAAGCCATTAACATTTGACATGCACTGTAGCAAAGATGTTGAAACATAGTGACATTCCATATTACATCTTGAACTTTGCATAGAAAAAAACTGTAATCCCTCTAATAAGATGGATGAGATGCAATTTTACCTATACATAATTTGTTAGTATTTCCCATGTTTCCTATATAACTATTCCATATATCATATTATGCCCAGGAGGCATAGTGACAGTCTTTTTAATCACTTAAAAATACTATAACCAGGAATTCTAGGCCTAGTAACAATTAGTTTGAAAAAGTCTTTAATTACATACATATACACACACTGCTCTAGCAACTTTAGAACATGTAATATTTTTAGGAGCCCTTAAAATAATTTAACAATTAAAATAAGTGTTGACAGGTAATTTTTAAATTCCTTCCTTCCTCTCTATTATAGTCAGATTAAAATTCAGTTTGCATTTATTAGAACTAAAAGACTTGAACAAAGAATTTCCAATGAAATATAATCCGAGACGCTATTGATCATTTTTATCTCTAAAAACTGGCACAAATCATTTTTCAACTATAGCAAATATTTCTCAAGGATAACATAACTGTTATTATTATGATTAGGTGCAGAAGAACATCAGATACCAAACTGCTATCAGCATCATTCAGTTCAAAATAGGTATCAAAGTATAAGTTAGAATGTTTTAAGTCTGAATATGGTCCTACTGATAAAAGTACTCTGTTTGATAGAATTTATTCACAAATATAATTATATCAAGTTTCAAAATATGTTAAAATGTATATTTTAAAAACATTCATAAACAAAGCTGTAAAATAGACATAGCTGCAGCAGATAATGTATATGCACTGAAACATATATCCATAGTAAGTCATCATTATTACTAACATCATCAAACTCCAGTACCAAATCAGATAGGAAAGAAAAGACAATATTAGTATCTTAAAATTCTACCTTTTTATTATGTTTGCCTCTTGTCCCATGATTGTTGTATATCTACCACATTTGCCATTACATTATCTTTTTTTTTGTTCCTTGAATTGTGAAAAAGCTGTATATCATAAAATTGTCATTTATGGGGGGCACAGCCAAGATGGTTAAGTGATGACAGCAATTTTGTAGAGCTCTGCAGTATTAGATTTAAATATAGGGAAATAATTAATTTCTTAGAAATTTCTGCAACATTCTAATTAATAATAGTCCAGTCTACTCGTTGTTTGAGTTTTATGAAGCTTGATAAAAAATTCCTGTCACATTTACTTGAAGACTGTTATACTGAATGAAGAGCAATTCCAAACATTCTCATGTTGACAGTCCTTTAAATAAGGATATACAATTAGTGACTTCTACTCTTCAGGACATTCTTTGAAAATGGATGTTTTTCAGGAGAATTTAGAAAAATCTAAGAGAAAACAGTATTAAACAAACTGAAGTCTTTAAAGAGATGTTACATCAGCAACAATCAAACATCTCTGATATGAAGATCCCTGAATGGCTTAGATGACAGACTGAAGGAATAAAAATCTCAAATAGAATATTTGCTAAAACAAAACACTTGTCTTCTAAACAAAATAGATTATTTAGAAAAGAAGCTATAACATAAGGATCTTCTGTCTCCCAGAAAAAAAAATGAAGGTGAGGATTTAATTTCATTTTTGAAAACTTGGATTCCATAAATATTAAATCTCCAGGAAGGTTTTTTTCCTATACTATTGAAAGAGCAATAGGCAAAGCTGTTCCTTCTTCCTCATCTTCTCCTCCAAGATCTATAGTAATATTCTTTTATTATTATTCATTGATAAAAAATTATACTAAAAAAGGTATTGAGAAAAGCCCCTTTGAAATACAAACAGCAATCGATAAGATTTGTTAATGGCTATTCATCTAAAATAATGGATCTTAAAAAAATTCTGCTGGCTTTTTGTGAAATCTCTTAGGCAGAATGGTTTTAAATCTTAGATAATTTTTCCAACAAAAATAAAAATACACCTATCATATGGAATAAGAATCTTTAATAACAGAGAGGAAGCCTCTGCTTTTGTTAAAGGAAAACTCCACCTTAGAACTAAAAAAAGCATGTTTTTTCATTGTAACTTTGTTTTATGAGCTATTTTTAATGCCTCAAAATCACTCCAAGTGCTTTTTTTACAATTTTAATGTGTTTCCTTCAAAATGCCAGATGATGGAGCCTGCCTTGGTAATATGATCTTGTCTTCTTTCTTTCATTCCTTCTTCCCAGAATATATTTCAAGTCTTCTTTATATGAGTCATGCTAGACATAAGGAAGTGGTGCTGTTTTCTCATGCCATTATGATAGAATGTCAGGATGTGAAGCATTGCAATGTAGCACACCTTCTGTAACACAGCTATGTCAATATTTCCTTAACTGAGCCTCATTTATGTGCCTGTCAAAACTTAGTCTATGTTATAAATAGCTGTTAGCTATTTGCAGCAAAAGAAAGTAGATAAATAGCTGGCTTTTGTAAAGGGATTCTTTTGTAGTCCTAAAAGAATTGACAGACCTTTCCCCACACTCTCATACTGAGGTGTGAAAACTCTCACTGCAGTAAATGTTCCTTGCTGTACATTTACAGTTGACAAGTAATGGCACTCCAAACAAAGTATGTCCACTACTTCCCAATGCCTTCAGTGGGATGTTTTTTGCTCTCTCATGAATGATGCAGAGTTAAAATGTGCTTTACAAGTTCCTTAATTATTTCTGTCATGTTCACCCCTTTTTCTATTTCATATGTATTTATACTTTGGTAACCAGGAAAATGAACTAGTCCTAGGACACATTTCAGCCACAACTTGGGCTACATAGGCAAAGATAATGATATATGCACTTAGCAATACAAATAAAAAAAAAATACTGACATAAAAATATCAACAAATATTGCATGTGCAACCCATACCTAGTGTGTGACAGTGAATAAGTAAAACACTAAGCAGCATTTACTAGAATGTTTATATCAATAATGCTTAACTCTACATTACATACATATTAAGTACATGTGTATAACAGAGAACTATATCATATGCATGTGTGTGTACTTCATGTCATTTAAAGAAAATCAAATCAAAAGGGAAATTTTGGTTAACTGTATTTGTGTGTCTGCACATAAGCACAAACACACACACATACACACACATGCACATAGACATACACACACACACACGCGCATAGTTTCATAGTTTCATAGTTTAGTGACACACACTTACGATCTCCCATCCACACATCAAGATTTCTCTTGAGGAGCTCTGCCTAGGGGACCTTGTTCTGTTCCAGAGCATGGGAAGCCTCTGTTAAGAATCTATCCCCCCTCCCAACATGTCCGTTTCCAACTTGTGCTGAGTTTAAGTCTTTAGCTCGTGGTTCTGATGGGATTTGGATTTTTTTGGATTTTCCATGTGGGAGTGATCCTACATGGCCTGGCCTTGTAGATCAGGAATAGAGATCACCTCTGAGCAGGCGGTATGCTACTGAATAGAGCTGGAGTTTCTTTACTCTGGTAGAATAAGACATATGTTGGAGTCCCTTGATCCTCTTGGTGAGGTACTTAAAGCTCAGAATTTCAATACTGTGTTGCTGTTTGTGTAAAATCTATCAGAGGAGGTGACAACTGCCTTTAAACCCTTGACTGATCTAATTGCTTTGTTTTGCCATGAAAGGGAAGTGTGAAGTTCTCCTCTCTGCAATAAAAGTAGTGGAAAACACTTCCAAAGCTTTCTGTATTTTTGTATTGCTGCTTTGTTCCTGACATTAGCAGGAATATTTCCCCATCTAAGATTGATAGCATTGTCTGTCAGGGTAAACTACTGGTTTATCTATGTTTATGATATGTCATACAGGCAATGCTGAATTCCTCTACAAAGTATGTGAGAAGTTAAGCTTAAAAATAGTAGGTGGGCTTTCCCTTCCTTTGATCCCAATGCAAGGAAATGAAAGTTTTAATAAGTACAAGCAGGTTTCTGGTACTACAAAATACTGGAACCATGTTGTAAGGAGAAAAGCAACCTAAGGATTAAACTAAATTGTAGGAGAGGGTGGAGTTTTCCTTTAAAAATAATAATCTCATTCCAATGGCTGAAGACATGGATCAGTCATCTCCTTCTCTGAAAAGAACCTGTGACAAAAACACATGGACTGACATGAAGAAAAAGAAACAAAATCATATCCTATTTCAACTAATACCAATAAAAACCACAAAATCTACACACAAGTAATAAATGATATTTTGATCATGATCTACTCTTTACACATGATAATAAAAAAAAACAAGAAGTCTTCACTTTTTAACATAGAAAACAGTTTAAGTTAAAAAAAATGTCCAAGATATATACAGCTCAAATGTGCATTGTTGGAATATGCTTCACTATTAATTATAAAGATATAAGGTGGATATATTAGTTTCACTGTCTCATTCAAATTTTATTTTCCTCTCCCAGGTAACTTTCTCCTTTATATTTCTCTTCATTTAGTTTAATAAGAATATTTTTAATTTGTAATACTAACTTTAACTTCTAAATGATAAATTATTTAGTCCCTCTTATAGTGACTAAAGCTGACAAGTACTGTAATTTATTCTAAAACTTCATTTATTCATTTTTATTATAGGTATCTATGTGATAGTTTTTTCCATACTGATGTATGTTATTAAGTATTATTGAGTAATGTGTTAAAGTCTTTTTTTTTTCTCTTCTCTTCTGTGTTTTTGATTTGTTCTGGTGTGGATTAGATATGGTAACATGATGTAGCTGTCTTGTTACTCTGTTTGTTTGCTAGAGGTTATGTGAGGGAGCATATGTTGTGATGGAATTGTTTGTGTGCTCTTTATAAGAACCTGATTTTTCTGTTGCTTTGTTTTGGCACCCTTTGAATTGAACGTGCATTTGATTTTTCTAATTATTTTATCTTTTTCTCTTCTGCACTGACCTCATAATATTTTTCACAAATTTACTTTGTTTAATGGTACAGTTTTACTATTCCAGTCTGTGTGATGGTTTCTTTTATATTATTGCACTTCATGGGAAGTCATTTGCGTTTCTATTAAATTGATTCCTTTTGGAAGAATACACTGACTTCCCATTGGTTTGTTGGATATTTTACTCTTCCTGCTCATTATTTTAGGCTCTAGCTGATGATCCCCATCTTGCAAAGTAAACAGCATGTTTAAATTATAATTCTGTTTTATCTTTTGTACTTTCTACATATTAACAGCATACACTAACTGATTGACATTTTAATACTGACTTTCATGATTAGGAGACTGCACCTGTTGCAGTTTTCTCGGTCATGTCATGATTAATCCTCATTTCCTGACACATTTACCATAGTTTCATATATGTTTGATTCTATATTAATTTATTGAGGTTTTCAATTAGTTAGAAGAACTAGACATTAAAGTTGCATACTACTTATTTTGTAAATGAATGCATGTTGATGCAGAGGAAGGGGAGGTGATAGAGAGGAGGGAGAACAGGGAAAGGAAGGAAAACTAATGTTTTACAGTATTTTCTAGACCTTTGTTCTCCCTTTAGCTTTGTCTTTACTCTTAATTCCTAAGTATAAAAGTTGAGAATGCAGCACAGAATGTAAGGTATTATGAGGTGCAAATAGCAGACAAGATAGCTCGGTACCTACTACATTTGAGGTAACGGCTAGTGCATCAAGGCATTTAAGTAGTTTAACTGCTGCATATTGCATCTCTAAAATTTGGTTTACTATATCTTCCAAACAGAAATTTCTTTTTTAATTTTCACCAACTTTTAATTACACTTTTCTGATATTGTTAACTGTACCACTTCTCCAATGTATGCACAAAGGCACGGGCTAGTGTATTATACTTTTATTGCATAAAAATAACATCTACTTAAGCACTTTCATCTACTCATTGTAGACTTCACCAGTTTTATTTGTGTTTTAGATTTGTTTTCCAAGTTGATTTTCACTGGGGTTTTTTTTGGTACTTTTCTGATATTATTATTATTAGAATATAATACTGTATGGACACCCATCTTGCTTCGTCTATCTTAGAAAATTTATGATTCTAAAATCATTCTGTTTTTTGATATTTTTCATGAGAATTAAATATTGTTTGTCATAGTAAACAGAATGATTTTTCACTTTGGTTGCTTGTCTGCTTTGGTGCTGATCATCAGTCTGCATTTGAGAAAGTATTTTCATCTTTTTCACCCGGGTTTTTATGTATGTTTTTAACTATTTGAAAATGCTTCTTATCTCTCTTGATTAGATTCCATGTGACAGATGCATATTATTTAGATATTTACTTTCTTAATAATGTAAAATAAAATAATGAATACTTTTATATTAGGTCTGATGCTTGTGTCTTTTGGTTGCTCCGCTATAAGGCATGATACTTTATCTTGCTGACATATTTCATGTTTTATTGCTATTTACAATATTCTCTTTTCAGAAATGATTCATTTGAGTTAAGATTTTGCAGCCATTATAAAAGATTTGATCCCTTTATGTTATAATTAATTACCTCACTAACATTTTATAAAATGATTTAAATTTACTTTAACATGACATACTTCATATATAATCATATGGATGATATGAGGAAGAACAGAAATAAAGAAAGAGGACTGAAATATTAGGATATTTTACTAAAATTGACTAGTTAAATACAGTTCTTCCCATTTTATAATCATATTATTAGTTACTGAGCTTTTTATAACTGATGATATAAAGTATTAATTAATCATCTTTGCTATTGTATATAATTAAATGGATGTTTATAAGTTAAACACTGTTCTCTGTTTATGGACATTTTATATAAGTTAGCTGCTTTGATATTGCTTCTCACCAATACACATTCTGCATAATCGAAAGATTACTGAGAAGTTAATAAACGTGTGTGTGTGTGTGTGTGTGTGTGTGTGTGTGTGTGTGTGTGTGTGTGTGTGAGTGTGTGTGTGTGTGTGTGTGTGTGTGTGTATATATATGGTTTCCTGAAAAGCCTGAAACACTATTAGCCTGAAAAAAACCAAAAATCCACAAAACTCAAAAAAAAAAAAACACAAAATGGAAATACTGGCAAAATCCTGGCTTTGCAATTATTACACCTGTGGTGTTAGGTCATGTGTTACAGGTTCATAGGTCCATGCAGTTGGTTTTATGTTGAGGTTAGGGAGTTTAAGTGGAAGTTAGGGTTAGGGTTTTATGTAAGCAGCATGTATGCAATAGTGACAAATATTGGGGCATGATGGTTTAACAGGGTTGAGGTTAGGGGCCTTGTTTCAGGTGAGTGTCGCGATAGTAGCCGGACCACTTAGGGTTAGGGGTTGAGTCAGGGTCAGTTGGTAGATATTAGTGGTAGATATATAGAATATTAGCATTATTTGTGTGTTTTTCAGGATATTGAGTTTTCAGGATTTTTTGTTTGGGATTTTGCTTCGTTTCAGGCTTTTTTAGTTTTTTGATTTGATTTTTTCAGGGTTAGTGTTTTTCAGGCTTCTTCTGGTAGGAACCATATATATATATATATATATATATATATATATAGATATATATATATATATATATATATATATATATATATAGATATATATATATATATATATATATATATATATATATATATATATATATATATATACAGTTCCCCTTTATAATCTTGAAATGCTGAAATCTCAAATTTCACTATCTTGAAACCATAAAGGCAAACATTCAAAATCCCAAAACCCCAAAACCCCAAAACCGCAAAATACAAAATCGCAAACATATACACACCACACACCACACAACACATACACTACCCTACCCACACTACATACACAAACACAACAACACAAATCAACACACCTACACTACATATAAGCAGGGGGGCTGCACCCCACCACACCCCCTACTTATATATACTAACTCCAAGTTCACACAAACAGGAAAAGACAGAAAACTCACACCCAGACATTCCACAGTCCCTCACACACAGACACACACATCACACATATACAAACACCAACACATCCAAAACTTACACACTCATACTTTCACCTGCCTACCCTAACCCACATGTACAACTTACAAACACACTCACATACTTTCAAACTCCCACCCAAAACCCTTACAAAACACTCACTCACCTTAAATCACAACTAAATCCTCAAACAACACCATACACCATCCACAGAAAACATAGGACGTAATGAAGCGTAAAACCATAACTGCAAATTTGAGATATCTGAATTCACGATTATGCACTTTTGCTATTTTAAAAATTCACCTGTATGGTCTCGGGATACTGAAATTCGAGATTTCAGTATTTTGGGATTATAAAGGGGAACTATATATATATATATATATATATATATATATATATATATATATATATATATATATATATAAAAACAGGTAATTATCTTATGCATTTTATACTAATTTTATTTTGGTTAGGAATGAGAGATAATGTTTTCTTTCTTTATTACATGGGTTTGGTACAGCTTTTTTAGTTAATTAATGGTTAAGTTTGCATTTTCTTAGATGTTACAAGCATTGCCTTTAGAACTCAAGTTATACATATTCTGTATTAAAAGTGTTAGATACTTTCTGTTGAGTCTTGAATAGCTTGTTTCATTTGGAACACAAAAAAGTGAGATTTGACTTGACGTCCTTAAATATACATTGCTAAATATTGATTGTCATGGGTGATACAGACTGATTATCTGTAGATCCACAGACCCATTTGTATAATGACTCAATAATCCATTTGAACATGTGACTTATAACTTTTTGTTAGTTAACAGTTAACACTTATAGTTTTACCATTGATTAAATATTAACAATGCTATGTATTAATTTAACTGCATTGGGATACTGTTAAATGTGTAATAAATAACTGATATATAGCTTACTGACTATAAAATCAAATTCTAGTGCAGTTGAACTGATAATAATAATAAAGGGTTCATAAATAAATTCAACAACAGGAGTACATAGTCTGATGTAGATTGGATTCAGGCTGTTCTCTTCATCTTTCAAGACAATTAAGTTATATCCATATCATTATCTCTCTCTCTCTCTCTCTTTATATATATATATATATATATATATATATATATATATATGTATATATCTTTATTTATATCTATATCTATATTTGGGTCTACTTTGGAAACTCAAAATTTCAAAACGTTGAACTTCATATGGTCTAGACCATAAGATCAAAGTCTTGAAACTTTGAACGGTTTAAATGGAGATCGACATACAGCACAGAATAGGAAATTTACCAATGTGTTCACTGTAGTATGATCTCAGAGTTTGTATATGTAATTAGCATGGAGTGGGGGGTACATGCAGGCTTGTCCCCTGCATAAATGTAAAAAAGAATTGTTTTTATTTTTTTTATTGAAATTTTGAACTTTTAAAACTTCAGTGTTATAGTCACAACCATATGAAGTTTGCAGTTTTGAAAGTTTGAGCTTCCAAAGTAGATCCATTTATTTATTTATTTAACATTTGTTGACTGGGAAAGTCCGACTAGGACAGAGCCTATTTTCAGCGGAGGCCTAGGGAGAAACGCTCCAGATACATGTCTTTAGAATGTGGGAGGAAAATGGAGTACCCAGATGAAACCTAAGTGAATGCAGGGAGAACATGCAAACTCCACACAGAAGGCACCCTAGATGAGAATCAAACCAGAGAACCTTTTGCTGTGAGGCAACAATGTTAACCACTGCACCACTGCACTGCCCATATATAGATATAGGTAGATATACATAGAGACATAGATATAGATATAGATATATAGAGAGATACTCTTATCAAAATTAATATTATCTCCATTAGATAGATTATTTACTCCAGAGCGCTATTTTTTTCTCTTGCTATCTTTTTAGGCCTGTAGATTGGTTAAGTAGTGATGGATAGTCAGATATTTTTTTTATTTATCTGTTGTGCTAGGAATTATGTTTGTAATTAGTTTATACCATTTACTACATTATTATTATTATTATTATTTTTGTATTATTTTGCATTTTTCTTTTTTTTTCTTTATTTGTTTGGCCAGAATTATTAATCTTTATGTTCCACAATTATAAGAGGCATTCTGTTTCATACTAAGCTATATTATGTCTTTTCTTTAAGAGTTGAAAAGGAACAATAATATCCAATTTACCATAAAAATTGATTCATTATTGTTATTCTTATGTTTTAATGGTTTAAATAATCCAAGGAAAAAAATCAAACTTGATAAAATATCTCAATAAAAATATGGCTGAAGTGTTTTTTTTTTCTTCAAGAAACACATATTAAACAGACTTAAAAGGATTTTTGGAACCCAAGTAATTATATAATTCAAGCTCATTCTTCTTTTAAACTAAGAGAAGATAATTATTATACTTTGTAAGGAAAATACAGATTTTTCACAAATCATTCAAAAACATGAAGATTAAGATGGTCTTCTCACCTTTATAGTTTTAAAATTTAATAATAGACTATGGACCCCAGTAAATCTCTACTAGTTCCCAGGTATGGGACAAACTATTGCCAAGAAGCATCTAGACTTTATTCTTAATATCTATAAAGGCAATCTTATTATAGGTGGGGATTTTAATTAAATATTGGAAAATTCTGATACTAGCAATAACAGGGAAACAAAAACTGACCTCCACTGTGAAAACACAAAATTTATAGAATCTCTTAACATAAGTAATACTTTTAATATGAAAGACACATGTTCACTACTTTTTTCTCATTAGGATTATAAATATGGCACACAGATGAGAATAGATCAAACGCTAGTATTTCAAGACATAATTCCTAGGATATCAAGTTTTACCTCCTTCACTTCACTTACAACCTGTATCTACCTCCTTTATCTTATCACTGCTCCAAAAACTAAAACCTACCACTCCTTCTGCAGATAAACTTCCTGTAGAATTTTTGCAAATAGGAGCCAAAGCCATTGCCTATCCCATCTCTATTCTGATAAATAGATCCATAAAGGAAGGACTTTTTCCCTCTATCTGGAAGATATCACACATCATCCCTCTACACAAAGGAGGTAACTCAAATTACTTTTCTAACTTTCGTCCCATAGCACTCCTATCACCTATAGCTAAAATCATAGAAAAATGTATCCATAATCAACTTCTTAATCACCTTCTGCACAACAACCTACTTGCTAACTGTCAGCATGAATTCAGACCTTCCCACAGTACTACCACAGCTCTACTCTCCTTTACCAACTCAATCAACTATAACCGTAATAATAATAATCTATCATCATCAGTCTTCATTGACTTATCTAAAGCTTTCGACATGGTTAACCATAAACTTCTTCTGCACATACTAAAATCTCTCTCACTTGACCTTCCTTCCTTAACTTGGTTCATGTCTTACCTAGAAAACTGGCAACAGGCAGTTCTCTGGAAAAATGCACTATCCAATCTCCTCCCCATCTCTTTAGGTGTACCACAAGGCTCTATCTTAGGCCCCCTTCTATTTTCCATCTTTATTAATGACCTCCAATCAGCTATCCCATATACCACCTGTATACAATATGCAGACGATTCTACTATTATCTGCACTGCTAAGTCTCAAACTGAACTACAGTTAATAACCCAAAAAGCTTTTACCACTGTTGAACAATGGTTCTCCTATCATTGCCTACTACTCAACCCCAAGAAAACAAAACTGCTATTATTTTTACCATCCCATAGATCTACCCCACTAAACCTCACTCTTACTTCCACTGATAGTACTCTCATCTCACCAGTTTCAGCTACTAAACTTTTAGGTATAACTATTGACAATAATCTCAACTTTGAGACTCACATCAACAACACAATAAAAATAGTTAATAAAAAAATTGGATCCCTTTACAGAATTAAACCCTTCCTCACACCCGAAGCAAGGACAACCTTAGCCAGATCTCACCTTATCTCTACTCTTCTATATGCTTCCCCCATATACACTAATCTCTCCAAAAATAACCTCAAGACACTAACAATATCTTACCATAACATTGCTCGATTTGCAGCAGGATCCCCATTTAGAACTCACCACTGCCTAAACCTAAGAAAACTAGGTTGGCTTGAACTTCAGAACCAACTCATACTTCAACAGCTCTTAATAGCTCATAAGATACTATACCAACCAACTAAAACACCTATACTCTCTAACCTCATTTCACCATACAATAATCTGAAATATCTACGCTCTTTCAATAAACTACTGATTAATTCAACCAAACCCAATAACTCTGCAGGTGACTGTCTCTTTTCCAATTCTGTTGGAAAAATGTGGAACAAATTACCCTCTGATATCTTAACTTTGTCTTCTCTCCCACGTTTTAAGAAACAGCTGAAAATTCATCTTAATAAACACTGGCTGTGCTCCTGCACCTAACCAGCTTAACTCTACTTCTACCTCTTTAACCTTTCTTTCCCTATAATTCCTGCATTTACCTTTGTCTATATCCTCGTAGCTCCCCCTTTATAAAATATTGTACACAGTCATATGTTTATTCTCTTTTGATAAAAAAAAAAAAAAAAAAATCTTTTAAAATCATTTGCTTATTATACTTATGTTTTTGCTCTGATTATGTTTATGTAATAGATGTATTAACTAGTCCTGATGTAAAATCCTTGTATTTGTATTGTCAGTCTCTGTTTTTAGTATTTTATAACTCTTGGAGCTTTTCTCTCCGGACCTCTACTGAAAATGGACACATATCCAGCTACACTAACCCGGTCAACAAATGTAAAATAAAAATAAAATAAATAAATAAAAATAAATATAGATATATAGAGAGATACTCTTATCAAAATTAATATTATCTCCATTAGATAGATTATTTACTCCAGAGCGCTATTTTTTTCTCTTGCTATCTTTTTAGGCCTGTAGATTGGTTAGGTAGTGATGGAAAGTCAGATATTTTTTTTATTTATCTGTTGTGCTAGGAATTATGTTTGTAATTAGTTTATACCATTTACTACATTATTATTATTATTTTTTTTGCATTATTTTGCATTTTTCTTTTTTTTTCTTTATTTGTTTGGTCAGAATTATTAATCTTTATGTTCCACAATTATAAGAGGCATTCTGTTTCATACTATGCTATATTATGTCTTTTCTTTAAGAGTTGAAAAGGAACAATAATATCCAATTTACCATAAAAATGGATTCATTATTGTTATTCTTATGTTTTAATGGTTTAAATAATCCAAGGAAAAAAAAATCAAACTTGATAAAATATCTCAATATAAATATGGCTGAAGTGTTTTTTTTTTTTCTTCAAGAAACACATATTAAACAGACTTAAAAGAATTTTTGGAACCCAAGTAATTATATAATTCAAACTCATTCTTCTTTTAAACTAAGAGAAGATAATTCTTATACTTTGTAAGGAAAATACAGATTTTTCACAAATCATTCAAAAACATGAAGATTAAGATGGTCTTCTCACCTTTATAGTTTCAAAATTTAATAATAGACTATGGACCCTAGTAAATCTCTACTAGTTCCCAGGTATGGGACAAACTCTTGCCAAGAAGCATCTAGACTTTATTCTTAATATCTATAAAGGCAATTTTTATTATAGGTGGGGATTTTAGTTAAATATTGAAAATTCTGATACTAGCAATAACAGGGAAACTAAAACTGACCTCCACTGTGAAAACACAAAATTTATAGAATCTCCTAACATAAGTAATACTTTCAATATGAAAGACACATGTTCACTACTTTTTTCTCAGGATTATAAATATGGCACACAGATGAGAATAGATCAAACGCTAGTATTTCAAGACATAATTCCTAGGATATCAAGTTTTAACATTATACCTTGTCCTATTTCTGATCCTAACCTTGTCCTATTTCTGATCATAATGCCCTCATTTTAAAATTTCAAACTAATTTTTAAAAGATTATCCATTGTAACCAGAATTACTGCTTATATAACTAAACTTAAAGAGTTTAAACCCAGGTTATATATGAAACAACAAATTGATTGTAATTATAATGCATGTTGCCAACTAGACACAAGTAAAATTGTTTGTAAGAGTGATTTTATACCCCCTTCCGTCATGAGGGGGTACAACAATTTGCTGCCATGACAAATTTTACTATAGAAAAAGCGTTTCCAGTGTTTATGCAAAATAAGAGTTTGATTAATTATAATCTAAGATGGAATGGTTAGCACTGACACAAATGGGCGAAGAGAGAACAAGGGTAACAACATTGTTATAATGTATTTTACTCAATATTTAAAAATGTCTACACCATCTAATGAGAGTATTTATAAGAAGGTATCATTAACTGAATATATAAATGTTCAAAAGGAGTACAAAGGTTTGTTAGAAAAAGGCTACAGGTTAGGTTACTTTTCAGAAAATTATATTGAAAGGAAGCTTCATAGTGATGAGAGTTCAATTGCATATTTTTATTGCCTTCTGTTACTCTATCTGACAAAATTACCTTCTTCATAAAGGATACTTTTGATTTTATAGACAAAATTAAAGGAATAAATTGGACAAATGACATGTATTGGGTCACGATTGACATTAACAGTTTATATACTAGTATTTACCATAAATTTGGTCTTGAAGCTTTAAAACTACATTTTGGTGATAATCCTGTAAGTAATTATATAATAGAGTTGCTATATTTTTGTTTAGCTAATAGTTATTTTTGTTTTTGTGAGAATTTATGAGGGTGTATTTTGCCCTGTGCATGCAAATTTATTTATAGGCGTTTTTGAAGCAGAATATTTATATGGACATATATTTTTTAAAAACTTTGTAGTAAAATACTATAGATTCACAGATGACCTGATTTTTATATGTAAGGGAGGTTTTGAATTGATGCAGCCTTTTGTAGAGGATTTAAATAATAACAGATTCCGTCTTAAGTTTGATGGGTGCCAGTTTGAAGATTCAATAGTAGTTTTGGATAGACATCTGCAGGGTCCTTCAGAACGAAAAATAAAGACTAGGATTAATTGAAAATTTGACAATATCAATCACCTTCTGTATGGTTCAAGTTGACACCCCCCATTTAGTAGAAACACTCCCCTATGAGGATTTTCTAAGTGTATATCAGTTGTGTAACAATAATAGGGAGATGGAAATTGAAATGAGTAAAACAACAATGTTTTTGGATAGATGCAATGACAAAGAGATTGTGAGGAAGTCATTAGAGAAGTTAAAAACTAGTATTAACATTGGTAATAATGTTATGGTAAAGTTTAGTAATAATAAAGGGGGAGATGATGGTCATGCATGTAGAAAAGTTTATGTAGCAATTACTTTTGATGTTCTCAGTAATCAGATTGTGAATATTATTAAACAATTTTGGGTCTTCTTGCTGAGGTTTAGAGAGTTTATAAATAGTTTGTGAATTGCCCCTATGTTTTCTTACATAATAGGCAGAAATATTCAGGGCATTATTGTACATAGCAAAACCCAGGGAAAATTTGTACAATGAAATATTAAATAAAGGCACATTTAGATGTGGAAATTGTTCTGTTTGTAAGTATATTATAAATAATTTTAGTAAAGTAAATTGTGTCCCTTTTAGTCCAAGTAGAAAATCTTATTGTTATACAGAAGGTATTATTTATTTATGCCTTAAAATATCCATCTAATCTGTTTTATATAGAGGAAAGCAAAAGGACCTTTAAAATTAGGACACAAGCACACATATGAGATATAAAAAATATGAAGGAAGGTACACCTCTGGTTATGCATTTTAAGTTGTGTCATGGCAGTAATTTTAGATTCATAGATTCATAGGTTGGTAGTAGGCTATCTGCCCTAAGGCCTATACAAGCCTAGCTATAACAATTCCCAGGCTATTTCTTCCCACACTATTTACTTCCCTGGACCCCTGTCTATCAGGGCGACTGACATGATCCCCCGGGTGAATTTCCTTTCTCCCATCCAATCATCAAGGTTCCTTTTGAAGAGGGCCAAAGAGGTGCTCTGCTTGACATGCATGGGCAGTCTATTCCAGAGTCTGGGGAGTCTCTGGGTCAGGTATATATCTCTCCAGCATGTTTTGTTGACAAGGTTTGGATCCCCGGAGCATGTTGCTCTGGGGGATTGGGATTTCTTTAAGTGTAGCATGTCCAACACCTCTGGGTTTGACATGGCCTTGTATGTTAAGCAGAGATTGCCTCTGAGTAGACGATATGTGACAGAGTATAGCTGGAGGTTTTAAGGCAGTCAGAATAGGGCATCTGCTTTGGGCCTGTGATTCTTTTAGTGAGGTATTTCTGCGGCCTTTTTAGTTGTTGCAGGTGTCTTGAGAGGTACATACCAAATGGGGTATTCTATTCTATAATAGGTCTAATGAGGGATGAGTACAGTGGGACAATGACCTTCTTTTTTCTGGATGAAAAGGCCTTAGTGATGAGGTGTGCCACATAGAAGGATTTCCTGACTGTAGTTGCGATGTGGTTATCGAAGGTGAGACCACTGTCTACCTGTGTCTCTAAGTCTCTTATCACACTTTTGGTGTTTAGTGTACTGCCACCTATGTGGTAATTCACTGGTATGTGTTTTTTTCCAAAGGGGATAACTATACATTTCTTGGCATTGAACTTGAGCCCATGGCTCTGGCACCAAGCATCTGTTTCTGTAAGGCCCTTTTTTGAGGTTTTAAGAGATACTATCTTGGAACAAGTAATTCTGGGAATTGGGTAGTTTGATATTTAAAAAGGTTGTTTACAAAGACTCTGTTTTTATTCTAAAGTATGGTACAATGACCCCTAGTAGTTTGAATGTAGAATGTAACTGGAATTTTTAATATAACTAATTGACTGAAAAATTATGTAATTATTTGATTGTTTTATAGGTTTTATATGGTATATAAGATGCTGAGTTAATTCATTGTTTGTACTCCTTAAAGGCAAGTGTTGGACAAAGCATTAGAGTTTACTGACTAAATTCTTTTTTCACTGGCTTTCTTTTTTTGTTGTTTCATATATATCAGTTTTCCTTGTTTGTGGTATCTGTTTAAATGCTGGTTAGTTTCTGAACTAAACTTTTTTCTTGTGATTCTATACTTCTGGCATTTGTTTATTTAATTATTTATTTAATATTTGTTAACCAGGAAGGTCTGACTGAACACAGGTCCTTTTTCAGAGGAGGCTTGGGAGAAAAGCTCCATATATCGTACAAGATACAAGTACCATTTACAACTACAATTCAAATTACAGTTTGAAGAAAAACTTTGAATATTGAATTAAACAAATTAAACAAAACATATAACATGAAATGTACAATATTGTGATGCAGAAGTATGACAGAAGTTACAGTTGATGACAGGTACAGGATACAATATTATTTCTAAACTATATAATCTGTGGTCTTAGGCAGTGTTGTGCTAGTTACTTATAAAAGTAATAAGTTACTATTACTAGTTACTTTTAAGTGAAAGTAATATATTACTATTACTTATTACTTTTCTAAAAGAGTAATATATTACTATTACTAGTTACTAACTAAAGTAATTAGTTACTTTTGAGTTACTTTTACATATCTATAGTTTATCAATTCTCATATACAGATTTACTTACATAGTACTTTTGTGTGAGGAATACATGCTTACTGCACATGAATACGAGTGTATTAAAGTTGTATACACAGTGTTACAATAATGATGAATAGCATTTTACAGTTTGCAAAGTCCCACAGACTAGTCTTTATAGTCAGAGAGTCACAATTTAATACTTAAACCAAAATACATATAGCCAGCAACACAAGACCTATAACAAGTTACAACCCATCAAATTTTCAACAACATACATTAGGCTAATCTGCTAAAACTAATGCTGAGGATGCAAAAATGCTTACAGAAAATGTCATATAGGTCTGACAAAGTCAACCAAAATATCACAACTGAGCAAGCAACCGGCACTCTCAAGCAACCAGAAAAAAATCAAAGAAATACAGTACAGTATGAACAACTCAATTTTCATGTGTTAAACTTTATGTGTTCCCTCTGCAGAAACATACCTTATGTTTTTAGAGTTTGAGTTTTAAAAAAGAAGATACAAATACATTCCATCTCTCCCCGACCTGAGAATAAGTCAAACCAAACAAGCCAAATAGCTAAACTGGCAACACCTACATCACACTCAGTCAGTTTACAACAAATTGCATATTCTCTCTCTCCAACCACTCTCACACACAGTGTCTTCAGCTTTCATACATGTATTCATTCACTCTTTCTGTCTCCGATCTCTCACACACACACATGCTCTTCAGTTTTCATATATTCATTCACTCACTCTTTCTTTCTCCTTTCTCTCACACATACACATTCTCTTTATATTTTACAGCACAATGCATAAACACTAATAGACATCTGCTAAACAAAGCAATACTGTCTCACAATGAAAATAGACTTGGCAGTAAAACTTCTCTGCCATTGATGCTCTCATTCATTGAAACAGCATTAAAACCTACACCACATCCAAAGAAAATGCATCTGGCCAGTGGTGGATAAAGATTACCTTTGGGCTGTTTTCAAATCATTAGCCTCTTGCACACAAAACAAGAAATATACCTGTGTTCTTTTCTTTGATACACCTTTCTGACTTTATTAAATTATATTCCTTGTATAATACAACACACTCATTAGACAGAGTGCATTATAAATTTATTGTTTGAACATTTTTCCAGTAGGCTGTACTGTAGACAATGAAACAAAATGCATAAACCAATAATGACAAAACTACCCAATTCAGAACATTTCCATCATAAATGTCTACTTCCACACCCACACTATAAATAGAATGACAGTAGTGTAAACCATAGGTATCTTGCACAGCTTCTCACTCTTATTTTCCATTTCAGTTTTTTTTTGGGGGGGCACATTTTAAACATTGGTTGTATAATTTTGAAAAGTTGCTAAAATAAAATGTTGTGTTACCACATTGCATTTCACTGGCAAGTTTTGAACCCAGGACTCTGTGCACTACAGTCTTAGCAACATACCACTATGCCAAATCAGCAGTTTCCTGAAAGATAGGAAGACTGAAACTTAAATGGCTTTCATTTAATGAGTTCATTTCTCACTTCTCACCATAGCTCTCAACCCTTTAGCACAAACAACCTGGACAAAGCCAGTAATGGGGGAATATAAATTAATTTCTCACTTCTCACTATACCTCTCAACTCTTAGCACAAAAAACCTGGACAAAGCCAATAATGGGGGAATACATCCCCAAAATAGGGACAAATTTCAAATACTGATCTTATAAACTTAGAAAATTGCTAGGATAAAAGGTTTTGTGTTACCATTTATCTGAAGAATATGAAGTCTGAAATTGAAATGCCTGTCATTATTTAATGAATTCAATCCTGCAGTGATTTGCCACAAAAATCCTGAAAACCACAGATTTTATGAGGAACAGATCAATTCACAAGTGGTAGTAGCTAGGGCTTTTAGGCTCTTTTTACGTCGTACCCAAGGTACAGGGTTTGATTCTGAGTATCTATAGCTATATCAGGTGTATTAAAATGGGGCATTCATGCACACTCATATGCTCTCCTATCCTAACAAACATAAACAATACTCAAAGAGAGAAACTTGCCTCCTGCTACAATACAGTAGCTAAATTTGCCACCAGTCTCCCTCACAGGAACCACCATTGTCATAACTTAAAGCAATTAAACTGGTTTGAATTACATGACTACCTGACATATTCACAACTAACTTCAGCACACAAACTCATTCATCATCCAGAAAAATGCCCTGTACTACAACACTTATTACTGCCCTATTGTTCAGCAAGAGACCTCTGTTCTAGTAACAAATTCTTATTACTTACAAAAAATTCAAATAATGTTGCAGCTAAACTCTGAAGTAGTATCCCCACACAAATAGAACTCTCTGACAAACTTGATAGTTTTAAACCACTGCTTAAACAATATCTTAAACAGTCCTGGTCCTGCACATCTCATCATCAGGTTGACTTTGTGCTCACCATACAATACTCTCCAAATACTATCCTTAAACATAATACTCTCAACCTCTCACTGAAATGAATAAAACAATTTTTATACATAATAGCTGCCTGTACAATCCATTAAGTTGCACATGGGCTTTCTCTTTAGTAACGTCTACATTTCTACATCTGTAAAATCTTAGACTGTATAAATGCAAGTACTGTGTGTATAAATGTAAATAGAAATGTAACTACTCTGTGTTTAACTGGAACTCAGCATAATGAAATGTAAGCAAATGGAGCTTTTATCCCTGGGCCTCTGCTGAAAATGGATATTACACAGTTGGAACTTCCCAGTAAACAAAGACAAATAAATAAATAAATAATAAATACACGTAAGAATAAACTAGAAAAATAATAAACTACAAAAATAATCTCTCAGTAATTCTTAACTGCAGGAAAACACATTGCAGCTTTTCACTGGATAAGGCAACTGAATTATAAAAATGTAGTGAAGCCTCTCTTTGAAATAAAGCATCAGTAAAAGGTGAGTCCACATCCATGAAGGATGAACTGATGACAATTAAAGAAGCAAAATACTGTTCTTTGCAAGTACCACATACTGATATGATACTTCCTTTTCACAGACATTTTTATCAGTAAACTTGCTTAATTACATGACAACCAAACTCTGACAAGCCTATCATTTGCATGGCTAATGCACCGACAAAGGTGTCACCCTGTCTGAAGTGAATTACTTTTGAGAAAACTGTTGTGGGCTTCAGACTTGCTTAATGTCATATTGACTGACACTTTATTTTCTAATTCTACAGTGGTAAAATGATTTTACCTATGTGTCTATACAGTAATTGCAGACACATTGGCAAGCCATGAAAGCTCTGTATATAGTTGAGTATATCATCAAACATCAAAGATAAAAAATGCTGATCATCAAAAGAATGATCATTTTATATTGAATCTAAAATGATCAAAAAACAACAAAAATTTATAATCCCACTGCATGCCCCCCCCCCTCACACCCTGCTAAACGTATATACCAAGTCTGAGATCACACAACCGTCGGGTAAAAGCAAATTCCCTTACCCTGCAGCACCACAGCCTCAAAACAAAAAAAAAAAGGATGGGGGCAAAAACTCCTTTGAAAACAACATGCACTCATATGGCCATTTCTTGTTATTTACAGCATGAGAAGCCATTCACTCAGATCAGCATTGATTGTTTTATACTGTAATATAGCTACATGATAAAATCTTAATACATTTATGTAAAATATGACAGGTTCATAGATTCCAAGATTCAGTAGTTATTCTTTGAACCTAGTTAAACTGTATGCAATTAGGTTTATTTGTGAATTCAAACATACAGCTATTAATCTTTTCACCTACTAAACTTCAAGAATCTTGACTATCATAAATAACTTTGCTATTTTGCATGTTTCATATAAATCATGTGAATATTTTTGAAGGAGGTTAAAAACGTTTCTTCTGATTGCAAAAATAAGCTTATAACATAATCGTGTAAGGTGCTGTGTAATGTTTCTATCAGTTTTTAGCTGCTGGTATTTATTTTAGTACTGTGTCCCATTATCATGTATTAGCTCTACCAGTGATACAGCCTGAGCATATACTATTTAGAAGAGCCCAATTATGCATTACCATACAGACCAGGAATAAGTCACCTCTAAGTATCCTATTAGACACATGATATAGTTACATTTCCTGAAGCATTTCTGGCATCTCCATCATCCACTCTCCTTAAATCTGTAAGAATTACTTAGTACTTATTATTCCAGAGGGCCTACTCTTACTCTTGGGAAGGTGTAAGCAGATATCTAACAGAGTAAATACATCCTCTTCGTATAACATCTTCCTTTTCTTTCCTTTACTCTTTGAAAGATATTTTCTTCTTTTATCAAAATTTTATTATACAGCTCCATAAAAGCAGCCCTTCTTTCCTACAAATTCCCACTTTTTCTCACTTTTCCTTACTGCATTAATAAACTGCCTTCCTCTAAGCTAGTATATAGTAGGTTTGTGTAACTTGATATTGAAGAAATTCCATTGTATTGAGCCTATGGCTACTTGAGGTATAAGTCTGACTTTTACATTTTATATTATTCATCGTATCAGCTTTGTATGTTGACATAGACATGTACATATGTTCTCAAGGGAGGGCTGTTGTTGAGGGCTTAGCTTCAGTATTCCTAAAAAACTAACACGGTTTCCAGATATTTAACGTCTTTTAAACATTTTTTTGTTGAACTTAAGGCTGTCTTATACTACCTGAGATTACAATCACCTATGCAGAGTTTGAAAATGAGTTAATGCAGTGCTTCTATGCATAATTTAAAGTAAGACCTGATAGTTACTATTCAGAAAATCTGGTAGCACCTTGCTTTCAGACTAAACTCAGTTTTCCCTTTGACAAGTTGTACTAAGCTGGCATATTCTGTAATAAAAGTTTGCAAGAAGAGAGTGCAGTAACTTGTAATTACATGGAAAAATGTTAATGGTTGCATTTCTATCTCTCTTTCTCTCGCTCTACAGATATATAATTGCACACACACACACACACACACACACACACACACACACACACACACACACACACACACACACACACACACACACACACACACACACACACACACACACACACACACACACACACACACACACACACACACACACACCATTCCCCAAACATAATTCCTAAAAAATACAAAGGTTTCCTTACTGCAAGTACATTCCCACTCGCATTTCATTCAGTTAAATCCGATCAGAGTGCCATTCCCGCTCACAGAGCATTTGAGCAGCCAGAAATGTGAGCATGATGTGAACTCCTTGAGCTCAGTTCCAACAGGCTGGTAGCCCTGAAGGAGCTGATGTCATCACGCATGCGATGACGTCAGCGCACAAAGTGAAAAAAATAAAAAAACAAAGAGAGAAAAAAAGGGAATTAAGGGGTGCCACTCGGGAATCGTGGCACCCCTTCATTTGGACCCAAAACCGAGTAACGCAAAAAGTAATGCAAATTTGTATTACTAGTTACTAAAAAAGTAACTTATTACTATTACTGCATTACTATATTGAAAAGGAACGCCTAGTATTACTAGTTAGTAAAAAATGCAATATATTACAGTAATGCATTACTTTTGTAACACGTTACTCCCATCACTGGTCTGAGGTGACCTAATAGTATCATGAAGTTAAGTGTAGAGAGTGAGATACAAGACCTAATGTGGTGTTACATGTTAGACCTAGGTTAGAGAGAGTTATTATACCCTGTAAGTTCACAGTCATGATGATATATAGTATTACAGAGGGTGTAAGTAGCTAAGAAATACAGAATACAGAGGTATTTAGTTTTGTAGTAGAACTGGTATGAGTGGTTTATGGTCTTTAGAAATTGAGAATGAATTTACCCGGGCTGGAACAGGAATATAGCCAAGTATTTACCATATGAGTTTTTAGCATGTGTTTAAACTTTGTTAAGGAGGATTGGAATACTATATTGTGGGGCAGGGTTTTCCATTGTTTAGATATGAATCTGGAGAAGAAAGAATCACCAGCTGAATTGTTGGCTTTAGTTACCTGTAACAGTAATCTATTACTAAAGTGGAGTGTTCCATTTTTTGATTGTGGAAGTACCAGATTTTGGAGGGCAGGGGTTTTGTCAGGTCGATGAAGTATTTTGTGGGCAAAAGTCAATTAGTTATAAAGAAGGTGCTGGGGTAGTTCAAGCCAATGCTAAACTGAACAATGATGCATCCTGAAAGGAGACATTGTGGCAAACCAGGCTATTTTATTGTAGCAGGAGTAGAGTTTGGCTATTTCAGTCATTCTCAAATATGTGAGTATTGGGGAGGCATATAGGATTGTAGATAACAAATGGGTACATGCAATGGTTGATTTGGCCTGTTTAGTGAGGAATTGTTTATTTCTGTATAGAAGGCTCAACTTCTTATGCACTTTTTTTATGGTCTGGGAAATATGGATGTCAGATTTCATATTACAGTCTATTTCAACCCCTAGACATTTAGTGTGAGTAACGGGAAATTATGGTTTTGTTTTTGGACATAATATTAAAGGAGGAGCTAGCTGTAGTGGATCTTGTTGGATTTTTTTTAGGGTTTAGAATTAGCATGGTGTTAGCGAGCCATGTTTCTACTAAGAGAAAGGAATTTTGTGTGAGTGAGTGGACGTTCCTGTAGAGAGGAGGCAGAACAGAGTAAGGTAGAGTTGTCTGCATATTGTATAATGGATGAGTGAAGAGAGGAAGACTGGAGATTGTAAGTAAAAAGTGAGAAGAGGAAGGGTCCAAGAATGGAGCCTTGATGAACTCCTGTTGTCACTGGAAGAAGAGGAGAGAGTTCATTCTTCCATTGAACAGTCTGCTGGTGACAAGATAAATAGTTTTGGAACCAAGTGATAGAGGTATTAAACTCAGAAAGAATTTGTATAAGTTTACCATGTGTGACCATGCCAAAGGCCTTGGAAAGGTCATGAAATGTAGCAGATACAAAGTTCCTATTGTTTCTGTATGTTTCAATATAGTTATAATCTGGCATTCATTAAAAAGCTTATATTTTTGGTAAAATTTTAACTTGGTATAAAAATAAAATTAAGGAATGCGATTCAGAACTTCAAAATATCGAATTACAACTCCTAGTGGCTAAATCTAAAGATGCTGAAAATAGAAAAATAATACAAAATAAATAGAAACTTTAAATAAACAAGAGTTTAACATTTTATCTCATAAATCAAACCTTACTCTGGAAAGATTAAAAATGACCTCATATTCATTATCACTCAAACATATGCATAATTTATCCAAAGCAGTTAAAATGCAGTCCAAAAATTAATAATATTTTACAACTTAGACATGAAGGAAAAAAAAAGAAAACACTACAGATATTGGGGACATCCTTGATGTTTTTAGATTTTACTACACATCTCAAAACCAAAATCCTAGTTCTGATTTTAATTATTTTATTTATTTATTTATTTATTTTATTTTACATTTGTTTACCAGGAAGGTCTAACTGGATCATGACCCATTTTCAGCTGAGGCCCAGGGAGAAAAACTCCATGTGGAAAACAATTAATACAAAACATATCCAATTTTTTTCTTAGAGTCAGAGGACATGCCGTGGATTGAATAATATTAGTGGTCCACTACACATCTCAAAACCAAAATCCTAGTTCTGATGTTAATTATTTTATTTATTTTATTTTATTTTATATTTGTTTACAGGGAAGGTTTGACTGGGGTATGACCAATTTTCAGCTAAGACTGGCCCAGGGAAAAAAGCTCCACATGGAAAATATTTAATATAACACAGATCCAATTTTTCTTTAGAGTCAGAGGACATGACATGGATTGAGCAATATTAGTGGTAATAACATAATATTATAAAATTTTATTACACTCGATTAAACATTTTAGTACAAGACATGCCTGATTTGTCTTACAATCTAAGAGGACTTGATATAGATTTATCATTTTTAATAGTAAAACGTAATATAATATAGCAAGACCGATGACATTGGTGTGATATATATTAAGATTTATCCATGGTTGGTGTGGTTTAATCGCAAGAGCAAAGCCTGAGTGATTAAATAAAGCCAACTGTGGGGAACTCTTAATATACCACACCAAAGAGTTGGTTACTGCTATTATACAATGGCATTATTTAAGAAAAAAATGAAAATGGACTGACTGAAAAACGTTTTACTGAAGAAAAATAAAATACGAAAACGTGTACAAACGTGTCACACAAATTCAAGTAATCCAGTACAATAAGTGCTTTCGTTTGGATTTTTCCAAACTTTAAAAAAAAAAAAGAAAAATCCAAATGAAAGCGCTTATTGTACTGGATTACTTGATTTTGTGTGGCACGTTTGTACACGTTTTCATATTTTATTTTTCTTCAGTAAAACGTTTTTCAGTCAGTCCACTTTTTCATTTTTTTCTGGTTGTTAGTTTTGTTGGCTCTTATTATTTAAGAAAAAAAGTCTCACTTTTCTTAAATAATGTCTTTGTATAATGACACTGTGGTGTTCTTCTGCTGCATATCCTGTTGCTTTTTGTGATGTACTGCACATGCAAATGGGACTTGCATTCCCACACTTACCCAGTAAATCAATGCTTTAAAAAGGAAGTAACAGAGAAAGGAAGGTCTCCATTGCTCCTTTTTTTCTTTTCATTTTTTTTTTACATAAAAAAAAGTTTTGGATAGTTTAAGGGTAGGAGAGTGACAGAATGGAAGAAATACAAGGAAAATCAAGTACGTGGCTTTAGTTTTGAATAACATACCTGATTTTCCAAGTATTTTCTCCATCCTTTCTCTCTCGTATGTGCAGACTCTGGATTGTTAATTTTATTTATTTATTTGTGTTTAAAAAAAATTTAAAGTTACAAGTATATACCAATGGAAAAAAGTCTGGGTGACTGGACCTTTTTCCACTGGTATATGCTCAGATTTACAATGGGCACAGTGGTTGGGCTGACCAGTCAGTGTGCTACTTTTTGAATGCTAATGGCCAGTCATTGCATAATAACCTTTAGTACACCAGATTAGTGAGACAGTTACAGCTGGCCAATTAATAATACAGGTAAATGCTCATATATCAGACTTCAGTTAGCAATAGAGTTACGGGTAATAAAGAGAGTAGATAAGATGCTAAGGTAAGTTGTAAATTGTAGTTAATGCCTATATAGTAGCTGCAAAGAATGGAGTGGGGGAGAATACAGGAAGAGTGGAATTCAAAGAAAGTTATTTGGTACTGTGGTGTAGGCAGTGGGACCTGACAGAAATATTAAAGAGGGCTAAAGTTATGAGGGGTGTCGTTCAACCTGGAGTGTTACATGAACAGAAACAAGTGTCTGTTAGGTACTTTTTGAATAATTTTTAAATTGTGTGAGTTTAGGAGTGGCCCTTATAGTCAGAGGAATAGTGTTCCTGGAACTTGCTACTTGGGAGGAGTATCGGCAATCCCTGCAGAATTTGTGGATTTGGTGACGTGCAGTAGTAAATTGTTTGTTGAGCATAGGTTACACTTATTAGAGTAGGATTGCAAGATGTTTAAGAGAGCTGGTGTTTTCTCTGGCTGGTAAATTAGTTTATGGGCCATTGTTAACTGGTTAAAAGCTAAGAGTTGTGGTAATTCTAGCCAGGATAGTTTTTTGAAGGCATGACAGTGGTAGGACCTGTGTGCAGTGTTAGTTGCAAATTTTGCTATTTTATTATAGCATGTTTCTAAGTTGTTTAGGTTTGTTTTATGTTTTGTTTTGTTTTTGTTTTTTAGAGATAGGTGAGGATAGGAGAAGCATAGTGGAGTGTAGATAAGATATGGGTTCTGGCTATGGCTAGCCAGGTGGGTTCTGTGAAAAATGTTTTGTTTCTGCCTCAGGTACCCATTTTTTGTGTACTTTTTAATCATTTGTGATATGTGGAGGTCAAACAAAAGTTTAACCTTGATCGTGACTCCTAGTAATTTTGTTTGTGGTTCAGGAATGATTTTAGTATTGTTACTAGCATTGATGTAAAAGGTGGATGTAGGGCATGAGTATCTCCAAGGATTAAAGATGATGCTTTTGGTTTTATTGGGGTTAGGTATGAGCTGTGCATTGGATAGCCATGATTCTATCTGGGTGAATGATGTTTGTGTTATTTCTTGGAGTTGTTCCAATTTTAAACCTTGATACTCCTAATACTAAGAAAATCCTATCAAAATTAAAAGTTGATGAACATAAGCAAATTTCTTATAAAGAAATTGTAAACAAATTAAAAAAAAATTAAGAAAGCTCCAGGAATGGATGTAATAATAATTGAAATTGATAAACTTTTTCATCCTTTTATCATATCATTTTTTTATATAAAACTCTTAAGAGGTGCAATCTAAAGAAAATATCCCACCCTCCTGGAAATAGCCATTAATTGCTCCGATATTAAAAGAAAATAATACCCCACAACCTTGTTCTTCTTATAGACCTATCTCACTTTTAAATAATGATTATAAGATTTTCATGTCTATTATTGCCAATAGAATAAAAGAAGCAATAGCTCAAATAATCAATTCTGATCAAACTGGTTTTATATATCAAAGTCAAACTCATGATAATATTAGACATATACTAACTCTTATAGATGTTTTAAATAAAATAAATGAAGAAGCTTTACTAATTAGTCTAGACATTAAAAACCCTTTGATTTTTAAATTGGAATTATTTATTTAAAATTCTAGACCTATTTGATTTCCCTAATTGTTCCATCCCACTTCTAAAGAATATTTATAAAAATAATATTGCTTAAGTTAAAATTGGTCCCTTTACATCATAATATATCCCTCTGATTAAAGGTACCAAACAAGGTTGTCTATTCTCTCCAATTTTATTTGCTTTAGCCATTAAAGTGTTTGCTATTTTAATTTGAACTAATCCAAATATTATTGGCATAAATATTTTAGTCATTATTCCTCTAAAATGATGCTGTTTTCAGATAATATTTTATTAACACTTCCAAATTCAAGATCAACTCTTTCGAATTAGAATCTACAATAAAATTATATCAAGTCCATTTCTGGTCTATACTTCATTCAAATGAAATCTAAATTTATAATAATAAATAAAAAGAAAAAAATCAAATCCAAAAAATCATATTATAGGCAGCTAAGTTTCGTCACTTGAATACATAGGTATTACTGTACTGGCATCTATAGAAGAAATAGCTGTGAATTATGATAAAATCATAAATATAATAAACAATCTTATTCCTAAATGAGACAATATTGTAATTTCATTTGAAGATAGAATTAAGTTACTAAAGAAGATTCTTTTACCCAAAATATACACCTCCTCTATTCTTCCAGATAAATGCAACAGTGAAATAAACAAATAACTATTAAAATTTCTTTGATTTCCTAATAAACCTAGAATAGTTTTATTTCATTACATTCGACTATGGAATCTTACAGGAGTCAATTTTCCAGATATTGATACTTATAATAAAGCATCAATTGTTTAAATTATATTAAATCGAGTTGATTTGAATTATAACTCTAACTGGAAAACTTTACATTTTACTTTTCTTAAAATAATGATATATTAAGAATTAAACTAATCTAAATAATTTCTCTTGGCTTCACCTTTGCAATTTAATATAGTATAATAATTCTCCTCCTATAAATTCAGGCTATTTAAATGTTATAGTAAAGACGTTTAAAAACACTATTGCGTCTAATATAGCCATTAAAATTTTGCTCAGATTTATAATTATTTTTAATATCACCAAAATGTTTTTAATTAAACACATAGTGACATATATGCTATTTGGAAAACTAAGAATTTTATTTGTTGGCAACATTGTTTTAAATAATAATGAAAGTTAAAGACACTACTTATTATGGAATATGATTTGAACCTTCAAGATTGGTTATTACAAAGTGTAAAAACACATACACATGAATTATGTTTATCTCTTGCTCACTCATACTTAAAAAAATCCCAAATGAATTCATGCTTTCTATGAAAGTATATATAACAAATGAAAAATTGATAAATTAATTTTCAAAAATTTACAAAATATTTATAGAATACAAAATAAATTTAAATCTTAAATTTTGGAATCTTATTGGGTCACCCCTCCAATTCTGCTTCTCAGAATTAATCTCAAATATTATCCTCTTTAAACATACCTCATCGTCACACTACTGACACTTATTTACATGGAATGTTTTGCCTTTTTAACTCTAAATAAAATGGTTACATTTAATAGAAATAACAAAATATGCTCTTGGAGATATTTGAAAGAATGATGCTGATTAGTCAAATATATTTTTGACTGTCCCTTCTTAAGTTTATTTTAGTGTAACATAGATGATTTTTTGAAAGCTTTATTCTCAAATACTTTCTCATTATCCAAGTTATTTGTCTTGTTTAAAGTAAATGATGGATACAATTTGAAAAATGATAAACTTTTTCTACTATGGGCAACTCTTGCAGTAGCATGAGAGTGTATTGATAAGAAATGGAGAACAATCTTATTACCATGTTTTGAAGACGTTCTATCATTTTTTAAAAGAAACAGACCTCAGAGACATTAAAGTAAAAGAACAAAGGATTCATCCCAAGCCATTTACCAACAATCATTGGATAAAGGTAATATGTCTTATTACCTTTTATCAGGAGAATCTTGTCTCTGATGTTTATAGAAAAAAAAGTAAAGGAAGAGGAAAAAACACTAGGAATTTTTTTCTTGGAGCTTTAACATTTTCTTTTGCTGAACTCAGGCTTTGTACAAATATTGTACATGGTTGGAATTTATTCCTCATTTGCAATGTTATTATTTTATCATTATAATTATTTGATATTAAAACAAAATATTTATTTCTTGTTCTTGAAAAAATGCATAATAAAGTTTCTTTGGGTAAAAAAATGTCATTTACCTCACTAGAAACACATCCAGTTTCTATTTGTCAACAGATTAATTATCCCAAACAGCTATGAGGAAGAACTTATAACTGAACTCCTGTAGATGTAATAAAGGAACCAAATGAGATGCTGGACCCTTAATGATGATGTATTGTCATGTTCTACACACCTCTTCTATTACTATGGCTCTTTTTATCAACAAGAAAGCTGAAATATTTGAATAATCATATAAATCATATTGAATATTATGTTTTTGCTATACAACAGTAATTATACATTTTGCATTCCCGACATTAATTTATGTTACATAGATTTAATTGCAGTAGTCACCTTCCTTTGGTTCATCATGTATGAACTTTCTCAATAGAAATGTAGCCATACATTAGAATAAGTGAGGACTGTTGTAATCCACCAAGACTTAAAATGTTTAACATCTTTATCATTATCATTAAAAGGTTGGATAGGCATTTTAAAGCTCTCAAGTCCCTAATGGTAACATTCAGATCAAAACATTTCTAATGTCAGGATGTTAAATTAAATGTTTATTTTATTTGCTAACAGTTTCTCCATTCTAATGAAAACTGGCATAAGTTTTTCAGAAACATTTTTGCTACTAACAGATCCCAGAGCAGCAAATGGATCATCACTCCTAGCCAAAGGTTCTGCAGTACAGAAACCTGCCTTCTTGTTCCCTTTCAGGAGTGCTTTTATCACCAAGAAAATGTTCCGTAGTTCTCTATTTAGAATTTCTTGATAATATGTATGTATTAATTTCCTTAAGACATATAGTATTGCCAAACTTGGAGAAATAGAATCAGAAATTATAAAATACAACAAAATCTTATACATAATAAATAGCAAAGCAAACACACACACACACACACACACACACACACACACACACACACACACACACACATATATAATCTTCCTACACTTTTGACCAAATAACTTCCAAAAGAATGGATGCAAATAAAACACAACACAATAGTGTAAACACCCACCACTTTAGCTTAATTAGAGCAATTAATTCCAGCAAATCCCTTATAAACAAGTTAAAACTAGCTTATTAAAGCATTACCATGATTATTTATTTTGCATATTTTGTAGTATATTATGAATTTATTTTTGTCCTAGCCACATTCTGTTAGACTGCATAAATATTATCTTAGCTTTAGCCTGAAAAATGATAGTAGTCCTAATGCACTTTTACACTTAACAACAGATAGATAGGTAGCTAGATAGATAGATGGATAGATACATAGATAGATAGATAGATAGATAGATAGATAGATAGATAGATAGATAGATAGACAGACAGACAGTACTGCTGATTATGCTGAACTAATGACTCACCCTATTCTTTTAATAACTGTACATTCCCAAGCAATATAAAACACACTTTTCATCCTTCTATACTAACAACATAGCTTAGACTTGCTGGATTATTTCTTAGTCTAAGCATTGATTGTGATACTCCATGCACAGATCATGTTCACATGTTTATAGTAGGTATATACCTTCAGCAATTTTGAACATTAACTCACAGTGAGCACTTCATAACAATTACCACTGCAAGCAGGGAAGGCAAGACTCTTTCATCCTGTCAACAACACTAAGATTTTGCCATCATAAACACAGTGAGTAGCATTTTGTAGAAGCCTAACTACTATTGTAATGAAACCACCTCACATCCACTTTGCTGGTCTATTTTTTGTGAGACAATATGCTGTGAATGTCCTGAAATATATGAGGCTAACCAAGAAAAACTGTAGAACACAGATTGTAGTGGGACAGCCTGGATTCAGGATACTCTAATTCATGTCACAAAATACTGACTAAAGATCAAAAAGGCCAACATAGAATATAAGCTGTAAGACCACTATGAACTCATGCAGGACAGCCTCTGTCTTATGCTTTTCTTTATGGTAGTTATGATAATGGAATGGCTATGACCAAAAGAAAATATCTGCTATATTCTACACACTTTTATAAATTACTATATAAAGTATATATGTTCAACTGAGATAAGAACTCAGCTTTCATAAAACACATTCAAAATGTTTAAAAGTACTATATTCAACAAAGTCCCTGTAACTATACTCAGTATTGTAGGGGAGACTTTTGCCTGACTTACAGAGCAATGTCTGACCCAAACTTAATGAATTTGCTGCACATTGAAAATCAAACGGAACTAGAGCTACCCATTCCGGGGACCTAAATATGGCCTGCCACTTGAAAAGGACATGTTGGAGGGGCAGATATTTCACCCAGTGACTGCTACATCTTTGGAATAGGCTGCAGTTTCATGTGAAGCAAAGTGTCTCTATGACACTGTACAAAAGGTACCTGGACGAGTTGATGGGGTACCGTAAATTCTTACCAAGGATAGTGCCCTCAAGCCTCCTGAACATGGGCAGTCATTACTAAATACAATCCTGGGTATTGACTAGAGTATCTATGGTATTATATTGGGATGAAACAGCTAGGCTTGAAATGACCTAGGGGTCGATAGCCTAGTAACCTCCTATGATCCTATGATCCTATAACATGGCCACTCTTGGTTGACATTATATTACTCCTGTAGTCTACAATATCTCCTAAGTACGGTCTTTGCATATTTGGGCAGGGACATATAACACTTCTATGTAAAGGCTCACAATGCAGTAACAAAAATAATGGGCTAATTCCATGCTATGGAGGACACAACTTGATAAGCAGAATAATAGTTTTGCATTTTGACCAAACACAGAAACATTAAATCCGTGTACTGTAACTGATTTGTTACCCCCCAAAAATGATAAATGTGTTTGTCTTGTTTCCAAGCCAATGATAAATAGAAAGCTGCATCAAAAGGCTTTGCTAGGTCCATATGGATGACATTTACATATAATATCAGATGATGTTATTACTGAGAAACTCAATATAAAATTTGTCAGGGAAGAACTGTGTTTCATAAAATCAAATTATTCTACATCAACTGATAAAAATGCACTGTTTTTTCAGTCACAATATTACATATAATTCTTAGAAAACTTTACTGTATTACTGGTAAGACAGATAGGTCTAGAGATGAGAAGTTCAGTCCTGTTACCCCCCCCCCCCCAAGCCCAAACACCTCAACTTATGCATTGTAACAATCACAATTTGTTTTCAAATTGTTGTTTCCAAATTGCAGGCATAACTGCAAATGATAACCCACCCATTAAATTCATACTGTAGGACACAAAAAAAAAACTCTGTGCTGAAATGACAGTGCTACTGGTATGTTATAAAAGGGTATCCTTTTAATGTATATCAAGGCATAAGCATTCCACCCTTATTGCACTGCCTACAATAGCTATAATTTTATTTTATTTTATTTTGTTTACTGATGTATTCTATTATTGTTAATTTTATCTTATTATATTTACTTTGTATTCCTATGAGATCATCTGTAATGTAAATGTGCAAGGTGTACTATGCATTTGTATTTTTCTAGAGCTTTTCTTCCCAGGACTCCATTGAAAATGGGCACCTTGAGGCCCAGTTGGATTATCCTGGCAAACATACTGAAATTAAATAAATAAATAAAAATATTATTTATTTTTTTATTGCCTTTGTTGACAGGGAAAGTCTGACTGGGCTATATGAAACCCTTTTCAGCAGAGATCTATAGACAAAATCTCCACATGCATGCATTAACAAAGATGCTTAAATGCAATTAAGTGTAATGAAGCAATCTCATAAAATATTTTCATATAAACATTAACCTAAATGCTTAGATTATAGATAAGTAAAATGAAACTATGAACATAGGTATGTACATAACTTAGAGCAACATTCTTAAAGGAGGTAACAGACAGACAAGTGTCATAATTTGTGAAAGATGGGATTACATATTAAGTAGGCAAAATAATGAAAGTAGATTTTCTACATAAAGGCTAAGGCCAATTTACGTAATCTGTACTGGATACTTTGTGATCTGAAGTATATAATTAGGATTTGCTGACTGATAAGAAAGGTAAAAAATCAGGAGTAGGTTGGGCTGTGTCAAACTGTATAGAGGATAAAGAGGTGATATGATCAGAGTTGTGTGAAGTTAAAGTGGGTGACATGGGACTTGGAAGTGGAATATGAGTAGTAGAGATGTGAAACTATTTTATGGTAGCAGGAAAAAGGGAGATGCGTGGGTAAGAGATTAGTGAAAGAAAGTTGGAGGAAAGGAAGAGGAAGTGCATTAGGGTGGAAAAAATGAGAGAGATAAGCTAGGTACAGAAGGGATGGAGGATAATGGAGTAGTAAAATAACTTTGGAGGAAAGGATAATGGGCAAATAACATAACAGGATGTGAATTAAGTTGAAATAGGAAGAGAGATAATTTAGGTTCAGAAGGAAGTTAAGAATGAGGCAGTGAAAAAAAGGATATATTTATGAGGTAAATGTAGGGAGGAAAGGGAAATGTTTATGAAGGAAAAGGTAGATCGCAGGATTGGGGGTAAGGTAGATTATAGGAGAGGAGAGCAGACTTAGAATGTTTATTTTAGGTGAGAGCAAGAGTATAGCCAGAATTATTTAGGTGTTGCTTTAGGGTCCTGGTTAAAACTGTTCAGGTTGTCAATTTATTTACAGGTGAGAGGGATTGAGTTCCAAAGTTTTGCTACATACTTTAAGTATTAAGAGTCATGAGTAGAGTTGTTAGATTTGATGACACTGAGTAAGGATGTGTTGGTTTAGTTGAGCTCTGTGTGGAGAATAGACATGGAGGAAATTTTTAAGTTTGGGCAGTTCTCTGGTTTGTATATAAGCTATTGAGCTATGATCGATTGTAGATTAGATACTTATTTATTATTTATTTATTTAACATTTGTTTACTGGGAAAGTCTGACTTGTAACAAAGCCAATTTTCAGCAGAGGCCTGGGGAGAAATGCTCCAGATGCATGCCTTTGTAATGTAGGAGAAAACTGGAGTACCCTGAGAAAACCCACATGAACGCTTGGAGGACATGTAGACTCCACAAAGAAAGTACTCCAGCCAAGAATCAAACCAGAGAACCTGTTGCTATGAGGTGACAACACTATCGCTACACCACTGCGCCATTCACATAATAGATGATTACGCCAGATAATCAGGTAGATCTAGCTAGACTGCAGAAGTAAACTAGAACCTAAAAAAAACATTACTTTCTCTGCTTTAACAGTCCTAGGGTCTGTATTTATTTTTGGTACAAATTTGGATGATGTTTTTCCTGTTTCAATGTAATATGAAGGGGAGATAGAGTCCAACAAGCCAGTTTTGAAATAAGGTAACACAGTGTCTGACCTGACAGCACAGTGATTGTGTGAACATTTGAAAAGACAATTTATTTTTCAAACAGTTTTGCTCATTTTCACTGAATCAAATGCATACATTCTCCACATGCCATATTTTATATAATGCAAGACTCACTGAAAGTTTTCCACAGTCTTTTTATTTGAAAAAAGTCACATTTACTTTAGCTTAATACATCTTACTGCATAAGTTACTGAAAGACAACTGCGTATTTCATTTTGTCTGCTATGTCTCCACTAAAAATAATTGCATTTACTTTAGTTTAATATCACTTCTCTACATTTCGTGCCCCTCTGTATGGGCATAGCTACCCCCCCCCCACCACATACTCTATCAGCTTTACTTTATGGAGAATGTTGGAGACTATGTTGATTATGCAGTAATGATACAGATTTTTGGAAAGAGTTACATGTTACAGTGGATATGTTTATTAAAAGAGGATATGATAGGGAGACCTTATTAAAAAGTGTGGATCGACTTAAAATAGATAAAAATGAAATGAAGCTGCATACTTATCCCTATAATAATTTTGACTAAAGAAAAAAGAGAAAAGAAACAAATATTTTGTGACAACATATAGTTATTTTAGCATAGAAATAGTGAACTTGGTAAAATTCTACTGGGGCTTCTTGTTGAAGCACAAAGAGTTTACTAATATGCTAAGCAAGAGACCAAGTATTTCTTATAAAAAGGGAAGAAATATCAGGGGCATGTTGGCACATGGGAAGTTTTTGTCTCCACTGGATACCATCACAAGAGCTGTAACCTACATAGGTACCATACCTTGTGGTAAATGTTGTTGCAAATATTTGCTTAGAAGTTTTAACAGAATTAATGGAAAGAAATATACAACACAGGGTAAATATGGTTGTGATATGGAAGGGATAATATCTGCCCTGAAATGCCCTTGTGAACACTTTTATACAGGGGAGAGCAAAAGGGCTTTTAAAACAAGATTCCAAGAGCATTTGTGAGATATAAGAAAATCTAGAATAGATAACCCTGTTGTAGTGCATTTTAAAATGCATCACAACAATGAAACAGAAGGGTTACAAGCTACAACATTAGAACAAGTTTATGTTGGACAATATAGTGATGTAAATATAAAAAAATGATTGTTATATAAAGAGTCTGTTTTTATACTGAAATATGATACATTGATCCTTATGGTTTGAACACTGAATGCATTTGGAGATTTTTAATATAGTTAATTTTTTAATTGTACAATTATTTAATGGAATGATGAGATAATTTATGTAGGTATATTAAGTGCTGTGTTTTTTGTAATGGTGTACTTTTCAAGGCACGGTGGTGCAACGATAGCATTGTCACCTCACAGCAAGAGGTTCTCCCGTTTGATTCTCGGTTGGAGCGAGTGGCTTCTGTGTGGAGCCTGCATGTCCTCCCTGTGGTTGAGTGGCATTTGAAAGACATGGGCATCAGGCTGGCACCTCGGCACTATAAATATCTACTGCCAATCATTAGCGGACTGGAGTTCCGCTGTGGCTACCCCTAACCGGGAAAAGCTGAAAGAAGAACAACAACTTTTCAAGGCGAGTGAGCTGAGGAGCTAGAGATTTTTATTGAATAAATCTATTATTTGGTTTCCTGGCTTTCTGGCTTTTTGGAAACATTCTGGTATTCTGCTCCTGTTTAGTAGTGGTGTAGTTTTTCTCATTTTAACTAAATCAAATGCATCCATTCTGCACATGCTATATTATATATAATGCAAGACTCACTGGAAGTTTTCCACACAGTTTTTTTATTTTGTGACACCTTTCCATCAGTAATGAGGCAATAGAATGAGATACTTGCTCTATTTCCAATTGGAATGGTCTACAAACCATGGTTTTGAGAGAAGAGTTAAATTTCTCCATTAGACAATTTGTCTGTGGGATGACAGAGCAAGATTTTTGATACCTTTACCTGACAACATGTCCACAATCAAGTCAATAGGTTGGGCATAAAGTTAGTCCCTTTGTCCGTCAGTATTTTCTGGTTTTAAAACATCCTGCTTAAAATTTCTAGCAGAGCATTGCCTGACTCTTCTGCTGCAATACAGGACAAAGCTAACACTTCAGGGTTCCTAGAAGAATAATCTTCCAAAATCAAGATATATCTCTTATCTGTGGAGATTAGTCTACTAAGAAACCCCAACCTAAATGATGCTTCAGTAACATATATAGCAAACAAAGCAGCTTTATCTTTGTCTCCTGTATTTGTCAGCTTCTTTGAAATGGCAAATCTTGCAATATCCTCTGACACCATTTGCAATTCCTGGATAGTAAAAATATTGCATAAGCCTCTGTTTTGTGCATGTTATGCCCACATAGCCTCAAAATGAATATCTTGGACAGTGGTAAAGTATGACTGAGGGTAGATACATAGGATACTGACAACAGTTGTAGCATGCCTTCCTCTAGAAATCTTTCAGGAAGCCATCCTTGTACAGTATACCTTGACACAGTATACGGACTTCTCCTGCACTTGAAAATCAGGCCCAACAAGTTCTCTGAAGTGGGATCTAACAGCAGTGCCAGTCTCAAAGGTCTGTTTGTGATCTACCACAGTTCTCTTTCCAACAGATGTGTGGTATTTTTGACAAATGTGCCTTAGATTCAAGCTTCTTGCTTCTTACCATCTCTTCCCTTGATTTAACACCCTTCAGAGTAAAGCATTTTGAAAGCTATGGGTCATATCCATTCTTGTTGTTACTCTTTATATTAATTGCACTTCTGTTTAAACCCATCTTGTGTGTTTGTATCCTGCTCTCCTTTTTACTAATTCAGTCAGCAGGGTTATATCCCCAATTTTCAACACCATGTTTTCATGTCCTGAGGTAAAATACTGCTAGCTAGCTTCTTATCAAAAAGTCTCAGAACATTTCAAAAGAAATATCCTGGTACAGTTTTACCGACCTATTTAAGTGATGTTTTTCTGCAATTTAATCACAGACATTGTCTTCTGGATTTCATCTATGTTATCTAAGCATTTTCTTATAAAATGGAGAAGAAACTATAAACTTTCAAAGAGCACATTTTTATCTTTGCAGTAAACCATGCGGTGACAGTCAGACACATTTAACAACACATTGCTTTATCAAGAAGCAGATGAGTTAGATATGGATGAGTTAAGCACCCTGTCTGTTGCCTCCACTCAATTTGGTGCTGAGTGCACAAACAGACAAATGCCCAAATAAAATGAAGTCACACCCTCTTTATACTGAAGAAACACCATGGTATTGATACTGCCACCCACGGCTTTGTTTTGACACCAAATATTACTCATTCCTGTGATGGAGAGTAGATAATGCTCACTCATGTTGGTGCTACCTTATTGTCTCCTGCATCAAAACCAGTTCATTATGAACCATGCTTTTCTCTTCTGAAGTTTTGTGTTATCACATTCTCTCTGCTGCATTGATTTTCAGATGTTTCCTCTCCAAACTTAGTCTCTTTAATCAAAGCACAGACTGTATGTATTGTGCTGCTTTATTGCAAGATCTGCACTCATACTCACTACAAGGCCATCTCTGTGCTAAGTGAGCTGAAGCTTAACAGCACCAATGGTATTTATAATCTGATTTGTAGTCATGCTATCAGACTGAAGTCATTTCAGATTGGGCACTCATGGGATACTGTAATTTTGTTCATAATCCACAGAGCTCATTTCTGCCTTTTTCCAAAATACCGTATCTAAAACTAATGTTCAAGGTAATGTGCTGCATACAGACCTTCTGGTTACAAGACTATGTGCACTTTTTGCTGACAAAACTGTTTCACAAACTATACAATATCAGTTTATAATATATCCAGACTGCTATAAACAAATTAGTATCTGAAGAATGGGCATATAATCTCATCTGCTTCCACAAATTTGTGAATGAAGAAGGGCTATACTCTGATAATCTATACTACTTTTACTGATTAATATGTCATGGTGCAGCCTTTAAATCCACACTGCTGGCCTTAATTTAATATGAGAGGGGGTGATCGCCCTTGAAAATGTTCAGTAAATACAAACTGCTGTCTTGGATAATATCAGTACACAAATATGCTGTTCCATGCCATCTGAAGAGCAGAGTTATAATCACTAGATCTCTGGCATGTCACCAGTGGTATTCCCAGCTCTGTCCCTTCCAGAACTTTCTTACGAGAAGTAATTTAAAACTTTTCCCAATATTATTTCTACATAACAGCATACAAACACACAAGCACACATATACACACACATATACACATGCAAGCACACAACACACACACACATACACAGACACACACATACACACACACATGCAAAATATGCACACATGCACACACACACACACACACACACACACATGAACACACACACACACTTGCGTGCGTGTGCTTGCACATGTACACACATGCTCAAATGCACAGACACTTACACACATACAGACTCACACTCACTATATACACCCAATGTTTTTTCAGAAGGGACTAATGGTATATATCCAGTACCAAAAGTTCCTCCTCTGTCTTTATGATTGCATTGCTAACAGCTAAGCAACTCTAACGCTCTTAAGAACAGAATCACTGTTTATCCTTAATATGATCTAATTGTTAAATATTAGCATGATGGCAACTGCTTGTATAGAAAATTTACAAAATTGGATGCCAACAGTTCCATTTTATACCATTTCAATATATACATCCATAATTTAATGATAAATGATTGACCATAAACACGTGGAATTGAATAATAAATCTCTTTCTTTGAAATAAATAAAATTAAGCAAAGGACTTTGCAAAGTGAAATATACATGTCGCTAAATACATATAGAATGAAATTTAAAAATGGTTTTAATCAGATAGGTTGCTTGTAAAAAACTATGCTTAACAGCTTATCTGGAACATTTCCCTACCAGTGGTTAATGGTTTACTGATTCTATCAAGCTCTGACTTCAAAGCAACAATAGTTGCAAAACTTTGCAAGGGAACTTATAGTATGAGCTATAATGAGGAATGCTGATCACTGTGTGCATTCAACAAATAAAGAAGTTGAATGACAACTGTTTTCTCTGCCTCAAGAGTACATGCTTCTGTACTTCAAACCTAGTTAAATTTGGATCCTTTTTTCCAGTTTTCCTGGTCTCTTAGTATATCTATAAGGCAGATTTCAACAAGCTAGTGTCCAAATAATTTAATGCATTCTCTGAGCGCAATGTACTGGAAATGTGTACAAATTTGAGAATCCAGAGTTAGTTTTAATTTCTGGCACTTTTGCTGCATTTATACTGAAAGCAAGTGCATATATTTTGCACTACTCAAAAGCAGCATATAGATGAAAGAAGCATGCAGAACAGATCACCAGCAAAATCCAAGTTTATTTAAGCACTTTTCGTCAAGTTTCAGACTTCATCAGAATAAAATCACATGATCATGACAAACATATATATGTCACCCCACCTAACCATTGATCAGTGTAATTACATCATTTCCTCAAAAAAAAAATTTACAAAGTTAATAAAATTGTTAAAACTTGATATTCTTGCAAAAAAATCAAATTAAAAATACAACTAATAAACCTATAAAAAAATACATCGATTTTAATTTTAAAACAGAACTCAAGGAAATTCTGTCATTCAGACCTGGTACTTGGCAGGCATTAGTTTTAATCTGCCATGTTAATTCCTTAAATTCTAATAATACATCCGTTGGTCCCCTTCTTGCTCCAAGGTCAATATGGTCTATGGCCCCAAGCTTAAAAGTATGTATGGGGCATGCACAAATGTGCTTGTACAAAACACTGCTTATGTTTTTATTCCTGATGTCCTACAGGTGTTGATGCACCCTTTACCTCAGTGCTCTTTTGGTCTTACCAATGTAGAAACTGTCACATAGATCACACCCTGTGACATACACCACCCCCTTTGAATAACAGAAGTATTTCTCCCTAGGTTTTACCATACCATAACCAGTGATTTTGATGGCCAGACCTTGTAACATGGCTGGACACTGATTACATCTCCTGCATTTGTAACAACCACCCAGTGTGGGTGCACTAGAGTCTTTTTCTAATAGGCCCTTTAGACTAACTTCCCTCTTGTAAACTTTAGTGGGCTTGTATCCCACTACTGAATGTATTTCATTATCAATAGTGAACATGTCCCATAATCTACATATAGTGTTCCTGATGTCATAGAAGCCAACACTAAAAGGAAGAATAACAGCTCTTGAGAAACTATTCTGTCTCCCAGTCTGGATTGCTCCAGTGGGACCATTCTTTTTGGACAATAGACAAAAAAAGTCCCAATTTCTCTTTTCCTAATCACCTCATTGGCAATGTCCTAAACAAAATTGTCAGGGTAACCCCTTCTGGTCAGTATGTTTTTTAACTTGGCACACACTCAAAAAATCATCCAACCCTGACACCATTCTAGCTAACCTAACATACTGGCCCTTGACTAGGTCTCTTTTGTGGTGCACCGGGTGCCAGCTGTAAAAATGCAACAATGAGTTTGAATATGTTGGCTTCCTATACAAATGAGAAGTGAAAGCCTTGTTTACATAATCTTTTTTGACTGTTACATCCAGAAAATTCAGTTGGTCGTTATCTCTGGCCATGGTGAATTTAAGGAAGGAGGTGGCTTGGTTAATGTAAATGAAGAACCTATCTAGTTCCTCTTCACTTCCCTTCCAGAAAATGACCAGGTCATCAAGGTACTGCCTGTATAGCGCCCAAGAGTCTCTGTAAGTTGAATTTAAAATACATAAATCTTCCCAGTGTGCCAGCACAATGTTGGCAAAACTAGGGGCACAACAGGTGCCCATCGTTACTCCTTGCTTTTGTTTAAAAAGCTGGCCCTCAAAACAAATGAAATTTGTACCGTTACTCCTTGCTTTTGTTTAAAAAGCTGGCCCTCAAAACAAATGAAATTTGTGGTTTTATGAATATTTGTGTTTCAATGCCAATCTAGCACATAACACCATCTTGACTGTACGTACATGTATGGAGCTTATGCTCAAAAACAATTTAATGTATGCCCCACACATACTTTTAAGTTTGGGGCCATAGACCATGCTGACCTTGGAACAAGAGGGGAACCAACAGATGAATGGCTAGAATTTAAAGAATTAACATGGCAGATTAAAACTAATGCCTGCCAAGTAACAGGTCTTAATGACAGAATTTCCTTAAGTTCTGTTTTAAAATTAAAATCAATGTATCTTTTATATGTTTATTAGTTGTATTTTAATTAGATTTTTGCAAGAATATCAAGTTTTATCAATTTTATTAACTTTGTAAAAAAATGTTTTTTTTTTTGAGGAAATGATGCAATTACATTGACCAATGGTTAGGTGGGGTGATGTATATATGTTTGTCATGATCATGTGATTTTATTCTGATGAAGTCTGAAACTTGACGAAAAGTGCTTAAATAAACTTGGATTTTGCTGGTGGTCTGTTCTGCATGCTTCTTTCATCTATTTGCTGCTTTTGAGTGGTTTTACCTTGTTTATTTCTTATTTTGCACTATTCACATGCTACATTTTGCAAGATTTACTGGATTTTTTTCATAGATTAATTCATAGGGTCAAACTAAGCTATGGTTTAGGTGCCATCAAGAAACTTAGCCAGTAGACTTCCAAGATAGCTATACACTGAATAGCAGCTTAATTTAAGCTCTTCTATTATGAAAAGTAAGTGCACTGCCTAGTTGCCAGAAAAAAAAAAAAAAACAGAGAACTGAAAAAAAATCAACTACAAAAGGTGAGGAAAAAAATGGTTGTGAAAAATCCTACAGCTGTTCAGCAAAAGCAGTTCAAGCTCCAGCTTTGGCATAAGACATGACTTCCAGTGCTCAGAGCTGATTAAAATAAACAAAATAGTGAATGAATATATCAAGTCAAATAACAGAAGGCTGGAAAAATGAAAGAGCATTAAACAGATGCTCAGATTAGCTAACACAACTGCAAAAATCAGAGTTTGAAATGAAGAAAAGGCTTGTTGAGTATGAGACTGCTCAAGAGGAGATGTTTCAAAAGTTAGTAGAATTATTGGACAGAGCACATAGGGAAGGCCTGAGATTTTCTGATGTACCAAAGAAACTGGAGGGTATAGACTATATTAATTTTATGAAAGCACAAACAAAAGCAACTGGACTGGTATTACACAGCAGGAGTCATTAATTGAAAGAGCACATTGTGTGTATGCTGTAAACCTGGCCATGAGAAAGCAGCCCAGAACTTTAATAGTAATGATGCAATCTTACTAGAAGAATAAGTTGATGCTGGCAAAACTGTGATAGAAAGGACACAGTACTAAAACTGGGAGACAGTAAGTCTTTATGGAAAGTGATTAGACATTGCACATAGGCAAAAGAGGAGCCAGTTTATTTTAAAAATCAGGGAATGTTGAGAAGCAGTTGTAATAGTCAAGCTGCTGTATCCAGCTATTTTCCGAATATTTTTCCTGGATGGTCAAAATCATTTTTTTGATACAGAACATGCTAAGGAGGAAATGCAAATGTTTGTCCAACATCTTCTTATTCTTCTGATAATAAAGTCCATAGAAAGACTCTGCTAGTGAAACATTTTTCAATCTTTCAAAGGAAAATGCTTGAGAGACAGAAAAAAAGCACAAGTGTTGACTAGGAGAACCATGAATATGTTGGAAATGAAACAGAAACTGAACTTGGGAACTGGAGATCAACAGGAAAAAAAAACAGCAACGCATTGAAGAATAAATGTGGGATTACAAATCGTTAATTACATCTGTGAAATATGACAGAACAAAAAAATATATAAGAAATATTGGACTTTTTTGCCTTTATTAAACTTGTACAGGACTGCTAAGCATATGCCCTACTTCGTGTCATTAATGTTGGGAAGAACATTTAGAATAGGGAAGAGGAAGGAAAGTGTTAACTGCAAGTAAAACAAAATTTTGTTCTTAACAGTATTTTTACATAACATATACTGCATGATATAAAGTAAAGCTTTTTCAGTTATTTTTGTGTGTACTAGGGATAGTAAAGTAAACAGGCATCCCTATTTTTCCCATTGTCTTTCTTTCTTCTTGATAGTTTCAAGAAATGTAGGTATTTGTAATGTAAAAAGATAAGAAATACTGAACAAAAGAGCATAATATAAGAAAAGGTGATGTACTTTTTCTTACTTTTGCACAAGGGGATGACCAGATTAAGGCCCCTGTCTTGAAAGTTTTAAAGGGAAACAGATAAATAAAAGAATACTGAATACAGTGAACAGTTTTGCTGTATCACATAAATCTTCACAGAGCAAAATGAAAAATTAAAGTAGAGTTTAAAATACGGATGAAATAATAGAAAAAAAGATATGGTTAAGGAGTAACAAAACTTATTTAGGAGACTGGCAAATGTTAAGCTAATGCAGTATATAGGGACTCTCAAAGAACAAGAAGAGGCATGAATGCAGAGTGCTAAATAAAAAATAAAGGACTACCTTAATAATATGCATGAGTTTATCAAGATTACGGTTAAGCAATTGTTTTTGATAATAACTCCAGAGCACAAAAACTTTTAGTACAACAGCCAAGGCAACAGAAGTTAAAAGGGGCTGTTGACACTCTTACAAAACCTATAACAAGGAAAATAACCAAAAATTCCATAGAGGTCTTATAAATATTTTGGAAATTTTATGAAAATCTGTATAAAGCAGAAAAATGTGGAAATCAAGAAAAAGTACAAATGGAAATGTTTATGGAATAATTAAATATGTCAAGGTTAGAGGTAGATAAGGCTCAATTACTAACAGGATAGGAGGAGATGAGATAAAAATGGTGTTATATAACCAATCTACAGGAAAGTCCACAGGAATAGATGGTATTCATGTGGAAGATTGGAAACTAGGAGGAAAGAAAGTGGTAAAGATCTGGAAGGTTTGTTTAACAGTATTTTAAAAGGAGGAAATGCACAGACATCCTGGATGAAAGTGGTGCCTGTAATACCTAAAGATGGTAAAGACCTATCAGATCCAGCTTCATATAAGCCCGTTCTGATTCTAAACCATGATTATAAAGTGCTTATATCTATAATGGCTAAAATAATGGCAAATGTGATGCCAGAATTGATAGACATGGGTCAATGTAGTTTTGTGGAGGAAAGGCAAACATTTGAAAACTTTAACAGAACAATGATGATTCAGAGAGAAGCAGAATGTAAGCAAATACATGTTGTTAGTGGATTTTGATGTAGAAGAAGCATTCAATAGAGTAAGCTGGAATTTTATGAGTAGGGCAATGGAACCATTTGCAATCCTTGATAAAATTATAAGGTTGATTACAAGAATATATAAGGGATTGGAGGCAAAAAATAAAGTCTGTGTGTGTCCTATTTCATAAGTTTTTTGAGCAGAAGAACAAGGCTGGGGTGTCCAATTTCCCCTTTGTTATTTACATTGCATTTAGAGCCATTGGTAAAGAAACTCAGAAAATCAAGGATATAACTGGTATGGTACTCAAAAAGTTGGCATTATTTACAAATGATTAAACCAGAAAAGGACATTTCAATGTTGAGGAACATTCTGAGAATGTTTCATGACTTTTCAGGATTAAAAATTAATGAAGATGCAACACAGCTCAGACATATTTTTATCAACCAGAGTTGAAGTTGTGCATAGCAAGTAATAAAAAGGTGAAGGGTTTTATCTGTAAGGAGAAGAAGGCAAGAGACAAGTGGGATGGATTGACTCCTCCAGTCAAACAAAGTGGTTTGGGATTACTTGATTTGAAGGGGCAATTTAGAGCTGCACAGTTAAGGCTCCTATACATAGTACAACCAGAAAGCTATACTTCAGAGTGGAAAAGGATGTTGATGAAATAGGGAGAAGCTCAAGAAACAAGGAGAGACTGGGATTTTGGATGTGGCACTTTCATCTTTGGGTCTACCAACCTTTCCTTTCACTGCTGATTTATGTCCAATCTTGGGCTGGGACCTGAAGGTATCCAGGGGGTTTACTCCATTCCATCACACCCTTCTTTCTATTGTCCAATGGGTGGGTGTGCAATGGTGATATGCAGTGTACTCTTCTGCCTCCACAACAACTCAGTCAATGTCTACTACCCTACCCCTCTTTTGACAGTGTCCCTGTCTCTGTCTCTGTCCACAGGTACAGGTGGAGATAAGCATGAGATAAACCCAAGCAAGTAATCTACACCACAGGGATGGAAACTCTCATCCTATCACTGTCAGGAGTGCAGATGCTCAAGCTGATAACTGAATCCAGATCACCTGGACTCTAGTTAGGGCTTTATCCCCCTACTCCCACTCATGCTACTGCATTTTCTTCAACTTGTACTGGTGACTGAGGTATTGGAAACATGTATTAAGTGGACCAGTGCCTCAGTGAAGTTGTAGGTTGTCTAAAAGGCTAGTGACTTCCAGTGCTTGAACACCTAACCAGGCAAGTCATCCCTCAGCAGTTTATGCTAGACAGAATAACATGATATGGATTTTGATTTTTCAAGGTAGTTTGAGTTGTGCAGCCCAGAAATCTTCTTAGATGGAAATCAATGGGGTCTTTCAGGTTGGTTAAGGTGCATTGTGAGGATTATGTTGAAAAGGGCATTGTATTTAAGGATAGTCTAATAAGGGAATTACTTGAAGGGCTCAAGACTGTATGAGACCTAGATGGGACAGTTCATCTGAGCAAGAGTAAGATGTCTTAACCACAAGTGATGCATGATCATCAAAAGAAATATTGTTATCAAAACAAGTACCCAAACCCCAGATAATTGTATTTATTTTAACTCATTACATCTGAGTGATGTCTCCAGGTGCATCTGGAGAATCAAAACAATACCAGGGAACAGTGGTTGCTAAGGGGAAAGGTTTTGTTGTAGTGCAGTAACTAGGGACTAAAGCAGTGGCGTTTGCAAATGCGGGGAAATTTACTGAATCACAAAAATATTCTAAGTGCCAAACTGCACCTAACTGTGTAGGTGCTATGACATGATCATGTAAGCAGGAGGAGGAGCAGACATGAAAAGGGGGTGTGTCATGCATGGTGTAAGCACATTGGAGCTCCATGGCCCCCAGATAAGCTTAGATAAGCATAGATAAGCAAGGGGGGTGTGTCTGAGGTTATATTGACTTATTCCATGAAATGAAGAGCATGTTCCCGTTCAGGGAGGGCCATTCATCAGTGTTTACATTAGCTAAATGGATTTGTGTGGCATGCACTGGGTCTAAAACAAAAACAAAAAACCCTGGAAATAGCTAGACTGTTTACATTTGGGCACCGGGTTTGAGCTGCACACCTCGGGGCTTAAAAGGGGAAGAAATGGGAATGGAAAAAAGGAAAAAAGGGAAATAGCAGAATAAAAGCAATCAAGTACAAATTACATAGCTAGCAGGTGGAATGCATCATAGTCAGCTAATCATACAGGCAGCATCTGCAGCACAACAGTATAAACTAAGGAAACACCTTACAGTCTGGTTTATCTCACAAATTCTGCATTATTGGTGTAAACATGCAGGGAAATTTTAACCGGAAAAAATGTTATTCACTGCCATTGCTTTAATCCATCAGTATGTGCTAGATGCTGAGGGCAGTGAGGAGGATAATGCTGCCAAGTACCACAGACCAAGGAGGAAGAGAAGAGTGTTCAGACCCAGGGAAACTTACAAGGGGCTGCATGATCTGGAGATAGTAGAGTGCTACAGGCTGGAAAGAGACATACAGCAGAAAACCATTGAGCTTTGCCAGCCTCAACTCAGACCCAGAGCCAACAGAGGGAAACCCATCCCAGTGGATACCAAGGTATATGTAGCCTTAAGAAAACTAGCTACAGGTACTTTCCAAAGACCTACTGGGGACATGATGGGGGTCTCACAGGCATCTGCATCCAGGGTACTCCACCAGTTCCTGGATGCCATTCTACCACATACCGATGAGCACATTTTCTTCCCCAACACCTGTGAGGAGAGGACCAGCAATATGCATCTCTTCCACCATGTAGCAGAATACCCAGTGGTACTGGGTGCAATGGACTGCACACACATCAACATCAAAGCACCACCTAGTGAACAGGGTAGGGTCTACATAAACCGCAAAGGCTTTCCCTCCATCAATTGTCAGGTCATGTTCAATGCCCAGGGCATTATCATGAATGTTTGTGGGGGCAGCCCTGGAAACTATCACGACTCCCACATCTGGCATTTGTCACAGCTCTGTCAGGCATTTGCCAGTGGGGGCATCCCATATCACCATCTGGTGGTAGATGCTGGCTATGCACTGGAGCAGTGGATGATGACACCAATCAGAAATGCATGCACACCCACTCAATAATGCCATAATGAGGCACATGCACAAACCAGGATCATTATTGAGTGTGTGTTTGTGATGCTCAAGTCACGGTTCCACTGCCTTGACATATCTGGTGGAGCCTTGCAGTACTCTCCAGCCACATATGCACACATGTTCATAGTATGTGCTATGCTACACAATGTGATCCTGTGGAAACAGCTGCAACAGGAACAGCACGGGGAAGGGCCACACAGCCCACCACCATTACCAAGGCCCCCACAGGCACAGAGGGACTCAGAGGAGGAGGCCTCTGAGCTTGTTCCTGTAGGCAGACGGAGGCATGCCGAGTATGTCCAGGCCTTGGCAAAGAGGTAATGCATAGCACACACACTGACACTGTAGGGACCCAGGGACTGACACCTCTCTCTGACTTGCACATACAGTAAAATGGATGATATACACATCACATTACCTGTAACTTACCATGTATATGCAGTGTACTGTGTGCATCAAACATAGGCAAAATTCAGGCACTGTGCTCACAACTGCAACAGGTTCAAGGTAAGTCAGTTTTCTTAACAATAATTGAATGGATTAGTATGTTTTGGTAGCATATCTGTGGTAATGCTGCTTGCATGCAAGGGAAAGTGGTGGCCTACTGGGATACTGACAGCTATGTGAGACACCAGGAAATGTCTGCACAATACTGGCTTCCCCACACTATGCAGTATCATTTAAGGTGACAAATCCCACTGCAGTATATGTGGGGGCCAACTAAGGGGGATCATAGGTCACATGCATGGATTTCACTGTGGAGATCCCATACTCACTCCCAGACTCACACAGCAAGTCAGCTGTAGAAAACCATAAAGGAATGCCTGGCAAAGGCACACAAATTATGGCATGTCATGATGGAATAGCCCGCTAAAGACTTACAAAGAGATATCACAGCAGGCCTTGCAATAAAACTATCAGAACGGAACTGTAAGAAGTCTGAAACCCAGTTGTATGGCATTACAATCTATCCTATGGTCTCTAGTGGTATGCCTCTATTCTCTGAGACAGGGCACAATACTATGCTAAATAGAACCAAAATATAAAGCCAATACCAGCACAGTCTGTGCAAATGTGTAATGTTGACAGGTGAGCCCTCCCCATATTCACATAGAAATGCAATAATATGCAAGTTTTTAGGGTAATAGTAGCAGAGCACACATCATCAGGGCTGTCCCAATCAACATGATAACTTGTTGCATGCCCACAATATGCAGGGCTCAATGAGCTATGCATATGTGTGGGAAATACCTGTCAGGATGTGGCCAGCAACTTCTCATGGCTGTTGTGTCCTACTGGCCTAGGTATAGCACTGTGGTAAACAGGGAAATGTTCCACAAAATGCAGTGCCAACTGTTTTGCATGTCAGATACAGTGGGAGTTGTACACACTGTTCAGATGTCAGTATCCATCGTTATTAGAAAGCTGGACAGTTCATGTACAGGGGGCCACACACTTAAACAACTGTACACATGTTTTGCAGAATGTACACAGGTTTGCATCATATCTGTGGTGTTTTTATTCTGAAATAGTGGTTGTATGGCAAATCATTGGCAAACCATAAAAGTCTAATGTCAGAAAATATTGATGGATTGTAGTGTCTCTGACCTCATACTCCATAGAAAAATGCATGGTAATGCAAAATATGTTATTGTATCACCCTTCCAGGTTTGTAAGGCCAATACTTACAATGATCTGTATGTTTAGGCCTTTGTCACTCAATGATGCATAGCTTTGTCCAGATGTCTGGCTCACATACATAGAGAGGTATGGTGCCTAGTAGCACAGCAGTGTGTTCTGTCACTTACCATTGTCATCCCAGGGGGGGCTCCACTGCCTGGCAGCCTGGGAACATATGAGTAAAATAATGCACTGTCTTGCCACAGATGGCCTGCAGCAGTCTCATATGGCCTTTAGGCCTCTGTCAAAGGCCCATGCCTCACCCATAGTGCCTTTGTAGGGAATGTTATGGGGTCCATACTACTAACATAACAAAGTCAACAAAATGTAAATGTAAGGCCATGCTGCTAAATGCTAATAGTATACCTCTCAACCTCGTAGAGGAAGAAATCTGGACAAAGCCATACATAATGGTGGGATAAAGGCCCGGCTATTGGGACACATTTGAAATATTGCTCTCATAATGTTAGCCAGTTGATAGAATAACAGAGGGGGTGTGTGGTAGCATGGATTTTATCAAGGGTGTGAAGTCTGAAACTCTAATGTACTGTCAATATTCCCTGACTGCAACCCTGACTGATTTACAAAAAATGTACTAGAAAACCACAATATTAAGGGAAACCAACCAGATATATGAGGCCTGCATCTGCATAATCTGTGAGAATCAGTACAGTTGACAGGTGTGCTCACACTTGGATATGATCTGTCAGGTAAGAAGAATACTGCATATCCAGGAGATCCACATCCAGCATGTCACCAAGGTGCTGGACCTTTTACACAGCTTTATCAGTCAAGTGACTGTAGCCACATCTCCAAACTGGCTGGATTGTTCAGGAATGTCTGGCCTTTACCTCATAATATACGTCTGTACATCATCCATCTTGTATTTCTCTGGTAAATAACTGTGATGATCCGATTATATCTGTCAGTAGGTAATGACACAATATATAGTACAGTGTCAAACATTACATATGTCAGAAAATGTCTGCTAAAACAAACCCTGTCACTCAAGTAACTCATACATTTATAACAGCAATAGTTTCAATCCCCCTATGTTTGGCCTATTGTTTCCCCATACTGACACCCTATCTCCGGATATCTTGCACAAACAGGCTGCAAGGTATGGCTGTAGCACACAACACCCATGACTGGAGTTCAACAATCCCCGAAATGGATTCCCACACTTATTATAGAAGGTCATACTGAGCATGCTCCTACACTCAGAGAAGTGAAGCCCATGTCTGAAACCACATTGGACTGTATATATATATTTCTGTATTGTGCAAACACACACACACATCACACAGGATCACCCACAGTCAGCTGTAGGAGGCACATATGTGGTAAATCTGCATCTGTTGTGTGTGATACACACAAACATATATGGGCAACATATTACAATATGTCAAGCATACACACACATAGACAAGGGGAAGAGAGGGACAGCCATTGATACAGTGAAACACACAGGGAGACACACACATACGGAGTGAGTCATACCAGGGATACCCTGAATGATATAGAGTGATATCCTGTTGCAGACAGTTGCATACCAGTTGTAAACACTGACATGTGCCAGTATGAAGAAGAGATTCATTGTCTGATGGTACTAAGGTGGCAGTTGGAATATCACATCACCTACATTTGTGTGTGTGTGTGTGTGTGTGTGTGTGTGTGTGTGTGTGTGTGTGTGTGTGCATGTGTGTGTGTGTGTCTGTAGGTCTACGTATTATTATGCCTTACCCACCCAGTACTCTTCCCATTGCCCTACTTTGCAAAATCTGCCAATGTCTTTCACCTTAGAAGTGCCTTTGGACTGGCTTCTGTCTTGTAAGCTCCATAGCGCATGTGATAACTGTGTAACATTATCAGACAAATAACTTGATAGGTAGGGGTTCTAATCACAGTCCCAGCATATATATCAGTGGTTGTGTGTGCAAGTGTGTATAACAATAAGTTGTTTTAGTCCATTCCCACCCAGTACACTTTCCTACTTCACAATATCTGCTGATGTCACTGACTGTAGAAGTACTGTTGGATTGGCCTATTCCCTATAAGCTCTGTGGTGTGTGTAATAACTACATAACACTATAGTACAAATAACTATTTAGGTAGGGGTTCTAATCTCCGACCTGAAAATGTAAATGTTGTGTGTTTGTGTGTGTGTAGGTTAAAGATTTTAAGCTTGTTCACACCCAGTATACTTCCCATTGCCCTACTTTAGCAGTCCTGCTGATGCCAGTCTCCTTAGGAGTACCTTTGGGCAGCCCTCAGCTCTATAAAATCTGTGGCATGGCAATAATTGCATAACACTATAACTAGCTAGGTAGGGGTTCTAATCTCATTCCTGGAAAATGTAAAGGTGTGCATGTGTGTTTGTAATTTAAATATTTTGAGCCTATTCACACCCAGTACACTTCCCATTGCCCTACTTTAGCAGTCCTGCTGATGTCAGTTACCTTAGAAGTATCTTTGGGCAGGCCTCAGCCCTATAATCTCTGTGGCATGTGTGATAATTGTGTAATACTATAGTACAAGCAACTAGTTAGGCAGGGGTTCTAATCTCAGTCCTGGCCAATGTAAAGGTGTTTGTGTATATGTGTGTGTGTGTGAGCGTGTGTGTGTGTGTGTGTGTGTGTGTGTGTGTGTGTGTGTGTGTGTGTGTGTGTGTGTGTCTGTAGGTCAAAGATGTTGAGCCTGTTCACACCAAATACACTTGCCATTGCTCTACTTTAGCAGCCCTGCTGATGTCAGTCACCATAGAAGTACCTTTGGGCAAGCCTCAGTCCCTATAAGCTCTATGGTGCATGTGATAATTCTGTAACACTGTAGTACAAATAGCTAGTTAGGTAGAGGTTCTAATCTCAATTCTGGCAAATGCGTGTGTGTAACTGTGTATATGTGTAGATTAAAGTATTTTGTGGCCTCTCTCACCCATTACATCACACATTGCCATACTTTACAAGAGCCAGTGATGTTCTTCACCTTAGGAGTACCTTGGGACAGCCTTCACCCTGTAAGCTGTGTGGTGCATGTGATAAATGCATAACATTGTAGTAGTAGTAAGTAGATAGGCAAGGGTTCTAATCACAGTTCTGGCAAGTGTGTGTGAGAACAGTATGCTGTGTGGGTGGCTGGGGTGTGTTTGTGTGAAACCCATATCCATTGGGATTGGATTATGTGATTTTTTGCTGTCCCCCACACAGTACATGTCCCAATGTCCACTTTAAAAGACCCACTGTTGTCATCCACTGTAGAGGTATCTGTAGACACTCTGCCTCCCTATAAGCTCTGTGCCATGTGCAATAATTATGTAACAGTATGGAATAAATAAGATAGGTAGCCCTTCTAATCCTTGCATACCATTATCCACTCAGGAATCATTGTCAAACACACTCAGCTAGGCCTCAACACCTGTATTACTAGGTGGCTTGCAAACTGGCTCACAGATAGAACCCACAGTGTGAAAGCAGTGAACTCCCTGTCAGACTGCCGATCAATCATGAGTGGAGTCGCACAGGGTTTGGTCCTAGGTCATATTGCATTTGGAATCTGCACCTCTGAAGTCCAGCCCAACACAAAGGGACTCTGGCTGACAATGTTCGCAGTTGACTGCAAGGTGGGTGCTATTATTACCTCCCCACATAATGTTGACATCCTGCACAAAGGCCTCACTGAGACTTATGACTGGTATCAGAACTCTGGACATTAGCTCAATGCCAGAAAATGTGCCACCGTCCCCTTTGGAGACAACACGGTTCCCATAAATTACTACATTGATGGTAGTCCACTGAATACTGACATGGTTATAAGAGATCTGAGAGCATAATACAGTGAGGTCTCTGTTGACCACCACAGTGCCACTGTGTTCAGAAAGTCCTATGTGTCACATCTCCTTACTAAGGGTGTTGCATTCAGGAAGTAAGAGGTCATTGTCTCTATTTGACTCTCCCTTCATTAGGCCAATCAATGAGTATAATGATCCATTTGGCATGTACCCAGCTGGACATGTGCAACAACAGCAGAGGCTACAAAAGTACCACACAAGGAGGAACCTATGCCTTAAACAGTTGCCCTGTATGGACAGACTCCAATAACTCTAACTAATCTTTCTCATATTAGCTACTTAGAGGCAATCTCTGAATGACTTACACAGCCATGTCAGACTCAGCTCTGTCAGGAATGTTACAAATGAAGAAATCAATCCAATCACACCACATGCCCCAGAGACCTCAACCCCCATTTCCACCCACGCTATGGAATAGACTTCACATACATTTCAAGCAGAGTACCTCACTGGCCCTCTTCAAGAGAAATCTGATTGTGTGGATGGTGAATGGAATGGAAATCCCACCCTGGAGATCACTTGAGTGGCTATACTCATTAGATGCACAGGGGACTATCATCAGGAGGCACAATGGCAGGGTATTCCCATGGGCTAGGCTTGCAAAGTCTCCATGGCCATTCACCTAGTACACACCTGTGAAGCTATGAACCTATGGCTCTCAGTACTGGCAAACATGTGTGTGTGTGTGTGTGTGTGTGTGTGTGTGTGTGTGTGTGTGTGTGTGTGTGTGTGTGTGTATGTGTGTGCATTAGTGTATATAAAAGTGTTTGTGAGTGTGTAAACACATGGGTGAAAGTAGTTTGAAGCCCTTGTCACCCAGCACACCTACCATTGCCATACCTTACAAGGGCTGGTGATGCTGTTCACCTTAGAAGAACTGTGGGACACTCTGCTCACTATAAGCTCTGTGGTGCATGCAGTAAATGCATAGCACTGTATTACCAGTAACTAGATATGTAGGGGTTCTAATCTCAGTCCTGGCAAATGTGTGTGTGAGAACCGCGTCTTGTGCATGTGTCTGAGTGAGAACTATATCCATTGTGTGGGTGGGTTTTAAATTTTTAGGCCATGGTACTCCCAGTACACATCCCAAGGTCCACTTTACAAGGCCTGCTGTCTTCATCAACCATAAAGTTATCTGTTGACACTCTTCAGCACAATAGGCCCCATGCTGCATGCAGGAACTATGTAACAGTATGGCCTGACTAACAAGATTGGCAGGGCTGCTAATCTCAGTCCTGGCAAATGTTTGTATGAGTGTATTTGTGTGTGTATGTGTGTATAACTGTAGATTCAAGTATTTTGGGTCCACTCTCACCCAGTAAACCATCCGTTGCCATAATTTACAAGGCCTGGTGATGTTGTTCACCTTGGAATTACATTGGGACTCTCTTCACCCTGTAGCAGGAGTAGGTAGGTAGGGGTTCTAATCTCAGTGATGGCAAGTGTGTGTGTGTGTATGGGTGTATGGGTGTGTGTGTGTGTGTGTGTGTGTGTGTGTGTGTGTGTGTGTGTGTGTGTGTGTGTGTGTGTGTGTGTGTGCGTTTGCTTGTGTGTAAGAACAGTATCCTGTGTGTGGGTGTGTGTTTAAGTGAGAACTATATCCACTGGGTGGCCATGATTTGCAATTTTAGGCCATGGTAGTCCCAGTACACATCCCAAGGTCCACTTTACAAAGACCGCTGTTCACATCCACCATAGAGGTATTTGTGGATACTCTTCAGCCTATAAGCCCTCGGGCCACATGCCACAGTTTTGTAACAGTATGGAATGAATAACATGATAGGCAGGGCTGCTAGTGTCAGTACTGGCAATTGTGTATGCATTGGTGTGTATAGCAGTGTTTGCGACAGTGTAGACTTGTAAATGACAGTCTAATGAGTCCTCCACATGCAGTACACACCCCATTGCCATACCTCATAAGGGCACATGATGTTGTTCACTTTACAGGTACCTGAGAACAGTCATCACACTATTAGTTCTGTGCCACCTGCAATGACCACATAACTCTGTAGTACCACTAACTAGATGGGTAGGGGTTCCAAACACAACACTAGCAACTGTGATCCTGCATGTGTTTATGTGTGTGTGTGTGTGTGTGTGTGTGTGTGTGTGTGTGTGTGTGTGTGTGTGTGTGTGTGTGTGTATGTGTGTGTGTGTGTGACTGTGTGTGTAGGAACAGTATTCTCTGTGTGTTTGGTCAACACAATATCTTCTGGGGGTGTGGGTTTTACCAATCTGATGTGTGTTCTACCCACTACACTTATCATTATCTACTTCACAAGGCCTGCCGATGTCAGCCACCATGGACTTACCCGTATACACCCCTCAGCCCTATAAGCTCTGTGGCACATGCAATAACTGTTACATAGACCCGGTAAATGTGTACATATACAGCTATATTTCGGCTCTGACATGATCGATGTCTTAACACTCTACCATACCCCTCATTACCAATTTCTGCAGGGCCACCTCTTGCTGATGCACAGACAGCTAGAGCACAAACAGAATACATTATGTGAGACTACATTCAGTCAGTGTTAATAACACCAATAATGCATCATGGCTGAAAAGGTACACACTCTCTGAAGTGTACCCATTACAATTGCAAGCTGACAGCACCTTACACAGCATTACATAACTAAACTGTACTTAATTCACCCCTGTGAAACTGAACCATATTAGCATGGCCCTGCATCTGTGGTATGGATGACAGGGATGTGGCACAGGTATCATCATATGCACAGGGTGTTGTGTGGGTTTGCCAGAGGCCTAGGCCGGGCCATATGGTTGACATCATGTGTTTGTGTTTGGAGGGGTGTTCTATGAATGGGCCATGCAGAGGTGGTGTTTGTGTGTCTGGAGGTGACCTTGCTGTGATGGTGATGTGTGTGTGTATGTATGCACACAGTCATGCCATGTGGCTTCCCTACACAGGGGTATATTGGACAGCTGTGGACCATACATGGCAGGGACATAGGAACTGGTCCTGCCAGGGGTCTCACTGACACCACCAGACCCAAGGCCAGATGCAGTACTTCTTCCCGATGGTAACAGCTGTCTGCTGGATCCGTGTCCCTGAAGGGACCTCCCAGGACCACATGCCTATGGCCTACTCAGTTGTGTTGTGGACAGCACCCCCTTCAGTAGTGCTGGTGGTACTGCCAGTGCAGCAGTGTGAAGTTGCATGGCACCTCTCAGCTGATGGTGCTGACCTATGTCCATGTGGCCCATGCCCATCTCCCACCACATGCTCTAGCATAGACATGCCATGGTCAAGGATTGCCAAGATCTCACACCGCCATCTATTCATGACCTCAATATTTTTGACTTGTGCCCTCAACAAGGTCATGTATGTCACCTCGTAAGCCAGGAAGAGTTGCATCCAAGACCCTGAGTATTTGCTGGTGTTGCATTCACGACATGCCTGTGCATCCATGACAGCCCGAAACATGCACCTGGTGACACCTGCTGTGGCACTAGCAACAGCAACTTGACAGGCAGCAGTCCTCCTTTGTGCATCCCTGTCCATCTGCCTGTGTGGGACCTCACCTGCCCAATGGCTATGGCTAGTGCTAAGCTCACACTTGCCATAGTCACCAGACTATCCTGTTCCATCCCACCACCTGCCAACTGTCCATTATCTGTGGCTGCTGGGGACGGGGTATGCGTGGATATTGTGAGTGTGTGCGAGTACATTGTGGAAGACTGTGTGATGCCAACCGATGGCAAAGATTCAGCCCCTGACAACCCCACCTGTGTCACACTATGACCACCATCATTGTCAGAGTCTGCAGTGACACTGACATCAGATTCTGAGTGGGAGGAACCATGACCACCATGTCCACCTGTGAAGGTAAGACGACATATTTAAATTAATACTTGCACTATAAGGTTTGCTGTTGCACACACACACACACACCCACACACACACACACCCACACACACACACACACATGGATACATACACAGACACATTCAGGTGAGGTGGCACAAAGGCATTACACAGACCTCCCAATAACCAACTGGTGACATTCAGGACACAGTCAGAACATAACATACACACTCTGGACAGGTCCTCAACATCATGCAGTGCAGCCCTTTCCACTTAATGTTACTACTAATATACACCACTGGGATATGTGAGTAGTGTTAGTAGGTGATGGATCTTCACCTAGCACACACTTCAGCCATGTACATGTTATTGCTGTTCACCTATATAACACAGTGCCAACTCCTACAGAACATACTTCTCAACTGTACAGAGATTTGCTGAATGTCTAGATGTGTGCCTCATATATTTGGTTTGTTCCTCATAAATTGTGTGCTTGTCTGACACATTACTGGGATGATCTGAGGATTGGCGTCAATAATTAATGACATGGTTTGAGTTTTGCACTTCACCAACTGCAATACATGTATGTTAAAATAAAACTGATTACACTAACAACCTGCTAAGCTTATAGTGGATATAATAAGTTTTCACACCCCTGTTAACATGCCAGGTTTTTCTGATATATAACATGAGACCACAGAAATCATGCCATGATATTTCCCAATTTTAATGTGCCTTATTACCTGTGCAATCCAATTGAAGAACAAACACATCAGTTAGGGGTAACATACTGAAGGTGAAATATGTACAATAGGCTGGTTGCATGAGTGTGCACACCCTTAAACTAATACATTGTTAAAGCACCTTTGATGTAATAACAGCAGTCAGTCCTCTTGGGACGGTGTCAATCAGCATGGCACATCTCGACTAAGCAATATTTGCACACTCCCCCTTGCAGAAGCCATCCAACTCTGTCAGATTGTGTGGGCATCTCTTGTGCAAAGCCCTCTTCAGGGCACCCCACATATTTTCTATTGGATGTAGGTGTGAACTGTAGCTGAGCCATTCCAAAACATTGATTGTCTTCTGGTGAAGCCATTTGTTGTGATGTGGATGTCTAGTTTGGGTGATTGTCATGTGGAAAGGTGTAATTCCGCTTCATCTACAGCTTTCTGGCAGACACATGAAGATTTTGGGCCAAAAGGAATTGGAACTGTTCATAATCCCCTCCACCTTGGCTAAAGGTCCACTTCCAGCATATGAACAGCAACCCTGACCCTGACCCCGACCTTGAGTAGTATCTTGCCCTCACCAAGAATGATGCCACAGTATAAAGACAAAATGATCAGTTTCAACAATTGGCTAAAGTATTGGTGTCATTCAAAGGGGATCCAGTGTCTGTCAGCCTGGGATGACATGCTCGACAAGCCACATTGCTTCATAGGGATGGCTTGCACCTGTCACCCTTAGGCTTTCGGATACTGGCCAAGGCTCTTGCCACCCCCATAGTGCCTTTTTTAGGCAAGGCTCAAAGGACAAACCCACCTCCATAGACAACCCAAGGATAAAAAAACTAAAGGTAATGCTACTCAATGCCAGAAGTCTAAACCTCAAGATGCATGCACTCGAGGCTCTCCTCAGTATGGAGAAAATCGATGTCTGTGCAGTAACAGAAACCTGGTTCAAGGCTCCTGAGAGTACCCCAGCACTACCAGGTTATAACTCATAACATGTGTTTCGGCCCCAAAACTCAGACCGAAGCACAAAAGGAGGGGGAGTATCTATATTCATCAAAGATACCTACACCTCCAGGTTAGTGGCATTGCACAAAGCATCGGAAACCATCCATGTGCAACTAACAGTGGGCAAAACTGCCTTTCAGTTTGTAGCCTGCTACAGAACACCCTCCCTATTATAGGAACCCCACTTGGCATTCCTGAGAACACTGGAGAATATGAAGGTCTCTCCAAACACTATGTTATTGGGTGACTTCAACTACCCAAACATTGACTGGGAAAACTACTCAAGCCCAAACACCCTTGCCCAATGGTTCCTTGAATTTATAAACTCTAATGCAATGGAACATCTGGTCACCACTCCCACAAGAGGGAACAACATATTGGACCTGGTCATCACCAACATGGGGACTCTATGTTCCACACCAGAGGTAAACCCCTCATTGGTAAGATCAGACCATAAACAAATTTCCCTGGACATCCATATCCCGTCCCCACCCCCAGCCAAGAAAATCACTGTAAAGAATTTCTCAAAAGCCAACTTTGCACTTCTCAAGACTGAGGTGGAATCCTTCAAAGCCCCTGGGCCAGAGGATAATACAGCCCAATCCGCAGAATCCTTTACAAATGCATTCTATGAGCACCTGCAGGAATGCATGGATCGTGCTATCCCAAATAAAACCCTCACTCCTCCAAAAACACTCTTCCAAAAACAGGAGACCGGTCTGGTGGACCCCGGCCATAAATAAGCTATACAACAGAAGGAGGAAGCTACTACATGACAGAACAAAATCCCAAAAAGGGAAGGCATCTCTGATCAGTATTAGCAAGAAACTTTGTTCCCTCATGAAATCATCAAAGGCCAGTTTCAAAAGAAAAATTGCCCTAGACACTAAAGATAACCACAAGGCCTTCTTTAGTTATGTCAGGAACATGGGCGGAAACTCCCAGATATGCTCTGAATTGTTGCATAACGGTACAAAATATACTGAACCTACAGACATAGCCAACATCCTGGCAGACAGATTCAGAGCAAACTTCTCCCCCCCTTCCCCTACAAAGGAGCAAATGTATATCCCAACTGAATGTAACCTCCCTGACATCACAGATGAACAGGTGAAAGCTGCCCTCTCCAAAGCAAAAAACACAGCATCTATGAGACCGGACGGTGTCCCAGGCTGTGTCCCAGGCTGTGTCTTACACGAGCTCCAAGAAGAACTGAACCCTCACATTAAGTCACTGTTCAAACTTAGCCTTACTACAGGATATGTACCCAAAGAATGGCATACAGCTACAGTGGTCCCACTCCACAAAGGTGATGCCACAACGGACCCCGGAAACTATTGTCCCATAAGCCTGACTAGTCTGGTCTGTAAAGCTATGGAGCATATTATCATGGAACTTATAAACAAAGACATTGGGAGCCTCCAGACACTGGACCCTACCCAATTCGGCTTTGTTAAGGTCAGATCTTGCCTCTTAAACCTAGTTGATTTCTTTGAAACAGTTACCAAAGCCATAGATGAGGGCAAGGTATTCCACACAGCCTACCTGGACCTCAAAAAGCCTTTGACACAATACCCCACTCAGGCATCATAAATAAGCTTACCAGCTTAAATATCAACCCCTATATCACAAGATGGGTTGCAAACTGGCTCAGAGATAGAACCCACATGGTCAGAATCACAGGTGCCATGTCCGAATCCAAACCAGTTACAAGTGGCATCCCACAGGGCTCAGTTCTGGGACCTCTCTTGTTCGGTATATACTTCTCTGAGGTTCAGGCTAACATGGGGGGATTATGGCTGACAAAGTTCGCAGATGACTGCAAACTGGGGGTCATAATCTAATCTCCAGCTGACACAAGCATCCTCCAAAAGGGTCTCACAGAGACAGATGCTTGGTGCCAAAGCCACGGCCTCAAGCTAAATGCTAGAAAGTGCATAGTCATCCCCTTTGGGAAAAACAAGGTGCCCACAAATTACCACATAGGTGGTAATCCGTTAAGTACGGAAGAAGTAATTAGAGATTTGGGGACCAACGTAGATAGTAATCTTTCCTTTGATAATCACGTTGCCAAAGTGGATAGAAAGACCTTCTATATAGCCCACCTTATCACGAAAGGGTTTGCATCTAGATCAAGAGAGATAATTGTGCCCCTCTACTCGTCACTCATCAGGCCCATAATTGAATACAATGCCCCTTTTGGGATGTACCTTACCCAACACCTGCAGCAACTGGAGAGACCCTAAAAGTACCTCACCAAGAGGATCATGGGCTACAAACAGATGTCCTATGCAGCTCGACTAAAGAAACTCCAGCTCTACTCAGTTGCTTATCACCTACTCAGAGGCGATCTATGCCTGGCGTACAAAGCCATGACAAAGCCAGAATTAATGGACATGCTCCACCTCAAAAAATCCAAGTCCCTTAGAGCTACACGCTCCAGGGACCTAAACCTCAGTACAAAAATAAATAGGACATGCTGGAGGGACAGATTCATTTCCCAGAGGCTCCCCTCACTCTGGAATAGAATCCCAATTCATGTTAGACATAGTCCCTCTTCAAGCAAAATCTGGATGCGTGGATGGAAAATCACAAATTCACCCCTGGGATCTCTTCTGTGTCCCTGCTAGACAGAGGCACAGTAAACTAATCTTAAAAGGGTACCTTCTGTGACCTACTTTACAGAGGCACAGTAGGCTAATCTAATAGGGAGGCGGAAGCCAAATACACTCTGGCTAGGCTTATAAATGCCCTAGGGCAGATAGCCTAGTATCTACCTATGAACCTATGAACCCCAAAGCAGGACACTCCCATCACCATGGAGATGGTGTTCTTTTGGTGATGCACAGTGTTGTTATTGTACCGAACAAACCTTTTGAAATTGTGACCAAAAAGTGTAACCTTGGTCTCATTACACCATAAGACATTTTCCCACATGCTTTTGCAAGACCTGATGTATTGCACTTGAGAACTTTTTGCCAGACCTGGATGTTGTTCTGTGTGAGAAAAGGCTTCTATCTTCCAAACTTACCCCATAGGCCAGACATATAGAGAATACAGGAGATTGTTGTCACATATAGTACACCACCAGTACTTGCTGGAGATTACTGCAACTAATTTAGTGTTCCTGTTGGTCTCCTGGCAGCCTCCCTGACCAGTTTGGGTCTTGTCTCTTCAACACATTTGGAGGGATATCCTCTTCTTTGAAATGTCACTGTTGCCCCATATTTCCACCACCTTTTGATGACTGTCTGCACTGTGTTCCATGGCATATGCCATGATGTGGAAATGTTTTTGTGCCCTTCTCCGGGCTGATAACTTTCAAAAATGTGACCCCTTTGCTGCTTCTTAAGCTCTATGCAAACCATGGCTGCTGCTGTGGCAGGTAACTGAGTAAATGCCAGGTAAATCCTGACTGTTATTTGCTGTTAATCTAGGAGTCTCTGTAATTGATGGCAGGTGTGTACCCAAGAGGATATAATGCTGTGATTATAGTGAAGTCAGAAAAAAGGGAGCGCTACAAAATAGATGAAAAAACAACTAAGAACTTTAATAACAAAACAAAAAACAGGATAAGCGCTTTTGGCATGTGCCTTCTTCAAATCCTGCTGACAAATGCTAAAATCAACCTATTTGAAAGCATCCTAGCAAACCTTAAGCAATAGTTAGAACAATTAATCAAGTAATTCAGTCATAACCATCACATGGCCCCTTTTGGCAAATGTCCTGAGATTTTAGAACAAAATTGTTTTCTATATTTTATGTAATAGTTGCATAAAACAGTTATTCTGTATCTGAAACACCTAAATGTTATAAGAAACAGAATAAGGAACTAAAATGTTACACAAATAAGCTTTTATTTAGGCAAAAAAGTGAAGTTCTGTCCTTTTATGTTTTGCCCTGCAAAATCTGACATTTGTACTATAAATGTCCCACTTTGGGCATTTGAAAAGGTGGCAACCCTAGCCCCTTTAGATAACATAGACTCAAGCAAAAACCCCATTTCCAGCAAAGACAAAAATATATAAAATAAAAAAAAATATTTACATTTAAAAAAAGCTTGTCAACTCAAAATAAAACTTTTGATGAAAACAAAATGAATAACTCATTCAATACTCAAAAATGACAAAAATAACCCATGTTATAAAAATTACTCTGTATTCAGTCTCACTAGTATTAACATACTAACCTAGGAGCCACCCATTGATGACGTAAATCTCACTGAAGCTATAATTTTAAAGAGAAGAAGCACTGTAATAGCGTAACTTACTAACAGAGCACCAGAAATGCAGGCTATGCTATAGTGAATCTACATCAAAATTTATGAACCAATCTTCGTTCTTTGAAGAACGGTTTGAGAGGAACCATACCATTAAGCCCTGGGAGCAATCCGCTCTCAGATTCATTACCCATTTAGATTCTTCTGTTTTTGTCCTGTTAGTTATATCCCCTTCCCTTATTGTTAACCTAACCATTGAGAGCACCATAAACCTAAAACTATGAGTATAATTGTCTCTAATATGAGTATACAAAGCATTGGTGACCACTTTATTGCATATGTCAGAGTGGTGCTTAGAAATCCTTTCTTTCAAAATCCTGTTAGTCTTGCCCACATAAAAACATGGGCAAAAACTACAGGTAGCAATATAAACAACATTTTTATTGTTACAATTGGCATTCCCAAGGAACTGATATTTTCTACCTGTTAAGGGATGAATAAAAACATTGCTGGTATTAATAACAGAACAGACTTTGCAACAGCCACATTTCTGGGTGACAAAACGTCTGGAAGAAGTCATTTTCACATTGTTAGACATAGATGAAACTTGGTTGCTGCCACATAGCAACCTCTTTAGATTTTTCTTATTCTTAAAAGTAAAATGAGGTGTGCCACCTATTTCTTTCAGCCTATTGTCAGATGTCAGAATAGGCCAACATTTCTTGATGGTTTTACAAATCGTGGAATGAACAGTACTATATGTAATACTGACCCTTACCATTCCTTCCTCTGTGCTAGTGGATGTTCTTTCATTAACAGTCTTTCCACTTCTCCTTCCATGGCTGCATGTTGGGAGTAGTAGGGTCTACCTTCATTCTCTCACAACTGTCTCATAGTTTCTGTTGTTAAGTCTTCTCTGACTGACCTGTAACCATGGTCCTTAAAACCTTGCAGCAATCTTTTATTTTTTTCAAGGAAAACCTCATCTTGGGTACATAATCTGGATACACGAGTGATTTGATTATAAACCACATTACGGAAAATGTGCCTAGGGTGCATACTGGAAAAATGCACCTATTGATTATATTGAAAGCTGCTTCAACACAGTATTAGCTTCAGCCTGTGCACACTTATGCATCATTTATTTATTTATTTCAGTTTGATTACCGGGGAAGTCCACTGGGCCAAGAAGAACCCATTTTCAGTGGAGGCCCGGGGAGAAAAGCTCCAAAGGCAGCACAAAGGAATATAATGCATGAGAAGAATACAAAAGAATGTCCACACAGCAAGAATACATAGTAAGATCACTGCAAACACAAATTTACAATAGAATGTACACACAGCAAAAAATACAGAGAAGAACACAGCAAATGCTAAAAAACAAAAATTTTTTTTTTTTTTTTGTGAACAAAATTTGCAAATTTTTCAATGTTTTCATCCTTATAGTGAAGTTAGAGTCAGCTAAAAGTATTTAGCTAGAATTAGAGTGAATAAGGTGCAAGAGTACAGAAGCTTAGTTTATGAGAACCTTGGAATTACGTAGGGTGAAAGCAAGAACATTTCCATTTTGAAGATAGGTGTAAGAAAAGTTGGGTTTTAAAGTATTCTGTGTTAGGTATGGTTCTAAGAGAAGGAGGGAGAGAGTTCCATTTCCTACCTAGAGAGAAGGATAGTAGTTGCTGGCCAGCGGGATGTTTAGGTCTGGGGATGGAGATTAGATTTTGGTGTTCGGATCTTAATAATCGGTTGGGAATGTAAGGGGGAAAGATGTTGGATAGAGCAGGGCATTTTTCTGGGTAGAATATTAATTTATGAGTGGTTGTTAGTTGGAGATAGTCAAGGTGGTTTGGGAGTTCTAGCCAGTTTAGAGATTGAAGGGAGAGGCAGTGGTGGGTTGAGTTTTTGGATTTAGTGGCAAATTTAGAGATTTTATTATAACAAGCTTCAAGTTTGGATGAGAGGGAGGCAGACAGATTAGTTAGGAGAGGGGCTCCATAAAGTAGAGAGGGAAGGAGGTAGGAAGTAGCTAAGGTTTGCCTAGAGGATTTTGAAAGAAATAGATTATTTCTGTGGAGCATACCTAACTTTTGGTGTTTTTTTTTTAGGTTTTGTTGAATGTGGAGGTCATCAATGGTTATGCCAAGGAGTTTAGCGTAGGGTACCACTTCTATAGGGGTGTTGGTTTGGCTGAGGATGTTGAAAGAGTTTTTGTCAAGGGAGGAAGCCTTGGTAGGGAGTAAAATTAGTATTTTGGATTTACTGGAGTTGAGGGAGAGATGGTTTTGGTGCATCCAGTTTTCTGTAGTGGAAAAAGCTGTTTGTGTTTTGGAGAGAAGTTCAGAATAATTGGGAGCGGCACAGACTAAGGTAGAGTCATCAGCGTATTGGATGACTGTTGAGTCAGGGAGAGCAGTGTGAAGGTTGTTTATGAAGATGTTGAAAAGTATGGGGCCGAGGATGGATCCCTGAGGAACGCCGGTAGGAGTAAGTAAGAAGGGGGAGGTAGCGGTCTTCCATCTGACAGCCTGAGATCTGTCAGAGAGGTAACTGGAGAACCAGGAAAGAGTATTAGAGGAAAGATTGAGGTTGGAGAGGTGATAGAGAAGGTGAGTATGGGAGATGGTGTCAAAGGCTTTAGATAGGTCTAGCAGAACAGTGGAAACAAGAAGTCCAGAATCTCGGGCTTGAATAACTGTTTCTAAGAAGGAAAGTAGTCCAGTTATGGTGCTGTGGCCTGGACGGAAACCGTGTTGGGTGGGTGTAAGTAACTGATTCTCTGTTAAGTAGGGTAAAAGTTGGTGGTGGACACATTTCTCTAGAATTTTTGATATTGGAGAGAGAAGGGCTATAGGGCGAAAGTTAGAAATGGAGTTGTTTTTACCTCCTTTATGAAGTGGTAGAATGTAGGGAGTTTGGGATGACTCTTGTAAGGATCGGTTAATCAGGATACTAATTGGTAGAGCAATTCATTATTTGAGGAAGGAGGGGAAAGTTGTCTGGGGCATTGGAGCAGGGTTTTAGTTTGGTTAAGAGCTTCTTTATGAATGTAGTGGAAACTGGTTTGAGTTGAAATATAGAGTGACAGTCATTAGAAGAGTTTAGGAAGTTGGAAGGGTTGTTGTTAGGGAATGTTTTGGTTAGTTTGGCTATAGAATCAGTAAAGAAAGTGTTGAAGAGAGTGCTCAGTTCATTGTCAGTTAAACTAGGGTCAGGGCAGGGGTTATTTCGAGATCCAGGATGGAGAAGAGAGTTGACAGACTTCCAGAATTGTTTTGGGTTGTTATGATTAGTAGACTGAAGTTTGTTGTAGTAGCTTTTCTTGTCCCAGGTGATTAGTTTTTTTTACTTGGTTGTGGAGTTGGGTATATTGGAGCAAGGCAGAAGACTGTTTACTTTTCTGATAAAGCTTCCAACATTTGTCTCTGAGCTGCATGGCGTGTTTGGTCTCTTTGGTCAGCCAAGGAGCAGAATTGGTTTTGATTCGTTTGTTTCTAAGGGGGGCTAGGGAGTTAAGGGTATTTAGGAAGATGAAGTTAAAGTGTTCTACAGCATTGTCAAGGGAGAGAGTGTAAAGGATTTGCCAGTTTATTTGTTTGAATATGTTAGAGAAAATTGTGGGGTTGAAGTTGTTGAGGTTACGAGTTTGGATGTAATGATGTTGGCATAGAGAGGGGTTAGCTGAGCGGTGAATGAAGGCAGGGAGGTGGTCACTAAAGGAGTCAGGCATAGTTCCTGATAGAGAGATTTTGTTTGGATGGGAGACTAAAATCCAATCTATGATGGATCCTGGGGGGTGGTTTTTGTTAGGCCTGGTTGTAGAGTGGATTACTTGGGAGAAGTTGAAAAGGTTGATAGCTAGGGAGGGGGAAGGTGTGTTGATTTTGTTCCAATCAATGTTGACGTCGCCTAGAATAAATGTTTCATATTTTATTTCAGATGAGGCCCAGTGGAGAATATTCTCCAGGGTAGAGATATTGTCGCCTGGGGAGATGTATAAAGAAATAAAGCAGATATTTTTATGTTTATTGAGTTGGAGCAGACAAGCAGTTATTTCAGCATTTTTGAATAGAGGGGTTGGGATTTGTAGGGGGATTATGGAAAGAAGGTTAGAGTAGAATAGGGCAGAGCCTCCACCTTTTTTGTTTATTCGGTCACTCCTGAGGATGTTGAAACCTGGAGGTAAGATTTCGGAATCAGAGATATGGGGTTTTAGCCAGGTTTCAGAGACGGCTAAGATGTCAGGTTGGTTGTGATTAATCCAGGCGTGAACATGGTGAATTTTGTTGTTAAGGCTCTGGACATTGATAGTGAAGACCTTAAGGGTGCTAGGAGAGGAATGAGGAGAAGTAGTAGTAGGAGGGAGAGGTGTATTTGAAGTGGGGGAGGAGGGGGAAGGAGGGAAGGAGTTAGTTGTAATGAGGCTGGGGCCAGGATTAGGGTGAACGTCCCCAGATAAGGCAAGGATATTATGAGAGGTAACTATAAGTGTTTTAAGTTTGGAGAGTAGGAGGTTGTATGGGGTTGGTGGGAATGTAAGAGAGAGGCTTTTTGTAGAGGAGGAGAGTATTTTGGGATGGAAGAGGTGTAGTAGGTGTATTTGAATAAGGGAGGGGGAAATGGAGTGGAAGTGAGTGAGTGGAGGAGGTAGTGGGTGGGAGAAAGTGATAGTATGTGAAGTAGGCAGGAATGGGTGAGTTAATGAACAGTAAGAGATGGAGAGGAATGAGAAAGATGAGGAGAGAGAAGGGAGTCTAAGGAAAAGAGAATTTGGGAGTACATGTTTGAATGGGTGGGGTAAGGGATGGAGAAATTAAGACTGTAGAAGAGAGTGGTTTTGGAGAGATTGTGAAGGAGTGGAATGAGGATATAAAGTAGGAGAGGAGAGGGTAGGGTAAGGGTAGTGAGAAGTGGGAGGGGTAAGAGAGGTGGAGGAATAAGAGGAGGTTTAAGAGCGGTTAATTGATGTAGGAATTGATGGAGGGGGGGAAGACGGTGACTGGTTTGAAACAAATGGAGGTGGAGTTGGTGAGGTATAAATGTGGAGGTGTTGGGCGGGTGGAATTTGGGGGCAGGGTAGGGTGAGCCCATAGGGCTTAACGGAGGGAAGAGCCAGAGGAGGAGAAAAGGGAAGACAATCAGTAAAGAGTGAGTATTCAGAAGGTAAGTTTAACAAGTTTATCAGAGATGTGAGGATAGGGAAGGTAAGTGGAGGAGAGGAGGAAGGGTAGTGAGAGGAGCAGAGAAGAGGAGTTAGAGGGTAGAATGCAAAGGAGAAAGACAGAGGGGGAAGGAAGAGACTTCAGAAAGGGAGTAGAGAAGGGCTGAGTAAAGGAAAGGAAGGCTGAGAGTTCCGGACAGTAGAGAGGGAGAGAGCAGAGAACTGGAGGTAGAGGGCTAAATTAGGGGAGATAAGGAAGGAGAGGGAAAGGTAGAGGGAACAGTAAGAGGTAGTGGAGCACCACCTAGTTGTCAGTCAGACTGGAGTAGTTGAGACTCCAAGGGGAGAATCAGGGAGGGAGCTAATGAGGTTCAGGAAGGCGGTAAGAAGTGCAGGGAGAACTGAAACAGCAGAGAAGGTGTAGAGAGTATGGGGAAAACTAGGAGTGCAAGCAGTAAGGTAGAGGGGGTAGTGGCTGCTGGCTAGTCTGGCAGGGAAGCGTACTGCGACCTGGTAGTATCAACTAATTAATAGTACAGAGTTACAACAGTACACAAACTTTCTTGGAAGCTTGTGGTAGAAGGACTCAAGGAACAGAAGGCCTTATAGTTTCAGGTTAATAGTTCGTTGGAGTCGGTTCTTGGTCAGAGAGTTCAGGAGGGTATTTTCAGCAGGTTAGGGCAGGGTGGGCAGGGGCCCAAGCTGTAAAACAAAACAGTGGAAGGAAGAGATATTTAAGCAGTAGTAAGGCAACAAGGTATATTAACAGACAAATGTCAGGCATTCAGAAGTTATTTGAAACAAATTAAATGCAAGGTGCAGTAAGATAAGTTAACAAAACAGTAGGTAGACAATGTCAGGCAGTCATGTAGTTATGTTATACAAAGTAATGCAAAAAGCAGTAAGTGAACATAAATACAATAGCTTATACTCTTATGGAAACAGGCTAGGACAGTGGAGCACAGTTTGCTTACACAGAGTGGTAAGTTAGTACACAATTTAGAGAGCACGCCCAGCTGACTAGTGAGGCTTCAAACAGACACTGAGAAGTCAGGTGAAGTGAACCAAGCACAGTAGATGCAAGCTATGTAGTCTGCTTAAATTGCGTAAGCCGCAACAGTTACATTTCCGCAGTGAGCTACCTGAAGGAAACAAGCATTAAAGGCAGCAAGGTTTGAATATAGTGCGACAAGCATGTGTTCAGCTAAAAGAAAAGCCCCAAACAGTCAAGCGCAACCAAGAGTTGCATAGCCAGCTTTTTGTACCTTCTTCATCTGTCATAATTCTTCCCCTATCAGATTTGTTTGTTTTACAATTAAATTGTACAGGTTATAGGTCACATGAAAGGTTGGAAAAGTTTGGAAATGTTTTATTGTAATCTCATTTTTATATATCACAAATACCTTGCATTTTAACAGGTGTGTACACCAGTTATATGCACTGTATAACACTAATTTATAGAATATGTCCCTAGTTTTGGGCCTTTGTTGACCCATTTTGTCAGTCTTTGTCCAGATTTCTTGCAAAGACAGGTTGTGAGGTATGCTACAGATACATTACATCTTCTGCAAATAGGCCCCTGTGATGACCACTGTGATGCAATGCAGTTAACCCCACCACAAGTGAACATGCAGATATCACAATATGATTGAGAGTAACAGTTGTGTGCATGGTAAAATGCATGACCTTAACATACCTGGGGTACTGGTGAACCACAACAGGACAATCCTATACTCACCGTCTTCAGGCTGCTTTCCCACATCCAAACCAGAGGTACCTATGTAGTTGTGGGGAGAGGCATTGTCAACAGACTCACATCTGGCATTGGTACATTCCTGCACATATTCAGTACAAGCTCTGATAGTACATAATTTGCTGTCTGTCACCACAGATGTGCACTTGTGTGCATTACTAAATCCCTCCCACAAATGCAGTTTGACCTCACATATGCATCTAGATACTCTACAGAAGCCAGTATGACTGCTACATAATTCAATTGATGTGCACTGTGGCCTTACCTGGATGCTCCTTGCCTGTTGGCTGGGTGCCACCCACCTGCACGACTTGTGCTTCTTGTGTTGACTGGTGTGTGGATGCTACCCCAAGGTTGGCAGGTAGAACCTCTGTTACTGTAAGTGGGGCCTGTGTGACAGGACCCCCACCTGTAGTGTTGCGATCCCTGGCCATGGCAGTAGCCCTTTGCCTGGCACGATATATCAGGTCAGTTGCACAATGCCTAACCTGATCATATGTGCAGCCATGGTGGCCAATGTTGTTCACCCTGTGGACCAGCTCATCCCACAGGGCAGTCCACTGCCACAGATCCTGTGGCCTAAGACCAAACAGCACCACATGGTGCTGGATGATTAGGTTAATGATAGCCTCATTTTCAGCTGCAGAGTTCTGTGGCTGACAGACACGTGGCATGTCACCTTGAAGAAATAAACAGGGAAACAGGACCTTATACATTAGTCAACATTCTTTACAGAACATAAACATCAACTTTTTTTATCATTAGCCACCATGTATGACAACATTATACCCCTGTCATCTATCAGCACAGTATGAGCTTGCATTGCACTCCTGGTCTTGATGTATGATGTTCTCCCCAATGAGAGTCAGTAAATTGCATAATCCAACATTCATCTTTCATCTTTGTGTAGAGGGATGACAGTGGCTATCTTACTTTCAGGTGGGATGACAATGTTACGCAGGCTTTACTTGAGTGCAGTGTGTAATGGAGCTGGGAACATATGGCTGAGTTCATGTAGGATGCAGACAGGGATGTTATAAGATCCCATGGAGACTTATTTTGTTGCCTTTAAGTAGGTGTTATGTACCTGCTTCATGATGATGAGGGGAGGGGTGTGGATGCTGTGCATAATCCAGCTATACTGATTGTGGGACGAGGTGACGTTTTCCTTTAATTTGTCTGCAGTGGGATGGCTATAGCTATGGTGGGTGTGTGTATGTGGTGTGATTGACCACCAGTACAGGGTGGGTTGGGTTGTTGCCTCTGAGATAGAAGACATATGTGAAGACAGCCTTGTGATTGGCCTTGGTGGATGTGTCTAATTTGTACTCATAGTTAGCCTTACAGTGACACATCTGTGACCTTATATGATTGTTCAGACAAAGGCTGACCTGCTTCCAAGTTGGTGCCTACTACTACTTGTCCTTGTACAGCCAATATAGTGACCTATTATGTGGTTTGTGTATTGCTGCTGTCCACCAAAGGGGATTACTCCACCGTGGTGGAGGCAGGTGTTACAAGTCAGGTATGCATGGACACATGGTTATAACACAGTTGGACATCCCTCCAATTTCAACTGGAGAATCATGCTTATTCTAGTACCCATGTTTGTGTCAGGGCTTTGCAACAACCAGTAGCTGTGGAAATCTATGTCTGTTGGACACACTAAAACTAAGATTACACATGTTTACATGTATAGCTTATTTACCTGATGTTTTGCATCTCATGTCTGTTGTTTTGAGGCTTCCAGCTACACCTACTCATACATACATGTGCACAGGTGATACCTGATATACATTTCTGTTCTGTGTCAGTATGGCACACTGTATTTATACTATTCCTGCTCAGTCATACCTCTCGACCTCTTAGAGCAGGACATCTGGAGGATGTCACACATAAATGGGGGGCAATGGGCCAAAGTGATTGACACTTTAATAATATTGCTGTAATACCCTTAAGTCAGTTGATAGCACAGTAGGCTTTGCATACACAGAAATACCCTGGAGGATGTCTGACACTCATACATAAGCTATTATGTTCTAATGTCAGTCTTCACAGATTTACCAATGATTTGCAGGATATTACCCAACTCTTATGAGTAAATAACTACAAATGTGAGGCACACATATGGTCAGTATGCATAACACTGGACAGTTGAATGGTATGACCTAAGTATATCACATGCAGTTCAACACACACATCTGCGACAGTAGTTTACTATCCACGTACCCTGTATAGGTCTCTCAAATTTGTGTTTATCATAGCTATATTCAGAAGTAAGATATGGATATCTACAACATCTCAGTAGCTGGCCTAGCAGTGTCATAGTCAGTATTGTCCAACAGACACTCCAGTAGTAGTCATATGTGAGCCATCCTTTCCTGGGGTGACTCAGGGCCATGAGCTGTGATCTATGTCACTGCAGACAGACCCAGATTCTATAGCCATAGTTACTGATCAGCAATATATCAGTACAGCAAGTCTTGTTGAGACATATTTTAAACTTCCTATTTCCCATTATTACATATCCTCTACTGCATTCCATTACATGCTTACTTGTTTGATATATCTATTTTTATTCTAAGTATAGTTTCTGAGTTTTATCTTATTTGTGGTCTGTTTGTGTGTGTCTGTCTCTCTCTCTCTATCTATCTCTCAGATGTAAGGTATACATCGGTTTTGCATAGGCAACAGCTTGCCTTTTGTAGGTCATGCTCATGAGCAGCTGATGGCCCGTGCACCAGTTGGTGTACCCTACTTGCTAAGTGCATGCAGAACAGCTGTGTTGTTATTCCTATAGCCAATAGCATGGCAACACACTCCTATAAGTGAGTACTTCATGTGGGTGTTGCCCCTTTTTCTTGCCTGTGAGGAGGGCTTCATAGAGGTGTATGAACAACAGCATCACAGAGGGTAGTTGGAGATACCTCTTACAATGTCAGCTGTGGTGACAGCCCAATGACATTGGGGAGAAAGTTTCAGACTTAGGGACAGAATGTACATATTGCTTTTATACATCTGGATTCATGCTAGTTTAAAAGGGCTTGTGTGGACATGGATATTCTGCGTGGGTCTCAGTCTGACAGTGTTATATGGTTGACATAACTCTCAACTGTTGGGCTATCCACAGAATGGGCAGAGGCTGGACTCTTATGTTTGGTCTGTCCTCCGAAAGTTGTTGCCATTGACAAATCAGTAGCATATTCTGGGTATTGCAGTCAGTACATGATAACTTCCATTAGTGTTTCTGACTTCATATCTCTCAGTTAAGATAGGCAGGGGCAGGTCGTGCTATCAGACTGCAGGACTGCAAACCCCCCCCAGCTGTAAAAAGAACGAAAAAGAATTTTATAAAATTGCAAGACAGACTGACTGTTAAAGTCCCAGAACTGTGCATGCATGCTCGGTGACTAGTTTCTGTAACTCTAGACTGCTGTTAACTAGTCCAAATTAAGAAGAGAAGGCATCAATGTACAGATGCCCAGAGGTATATGCAGTTTGTAACCACAGAAAGTGGAAGGGGATCAGACTGCCACATCTGCAGTCACATACATGACATGGATGGCTACTGATTGTTTCTCTTTGGTTATCTCAGCTCTCACTACAAGGTTTGTTATTGTGTGTGTGTGTGTGTGTGTGTGTGTGTGTGGTGTGTGAAATGCCCCAATTAAATATAGCTGGTGGCTAGAGTTATGAGTCTTAAACCCTGTACTTTGGGTACAGGTAGCAAGAGCCTGAATTCCCTACCCACCACCACTTGTGAAAACTGTCAAGATTTTTGCCTCATATTTTTGTTCTGTTCTGTTTCTCATCAAATGTGTGGTTTTCTGGATTTTTGTAATCAGTGAAGGATTGAATTCACTAAATAATGACAGGCATTTGAATTTCAGACTTCATATTCTTCAGAAAATACATGATAACACAAACGCTTTTATTCTAGCAATTTTCTAAGCTTCTAAGATCAATATTTGAAATATGTCCCTATTTTGGGGCTGTATTCCCCCATTATTGTATTTGTCCAGATTGTTTGTGCTAAGTGATTGAGAACTATGGTGAGAACTGAATTCACTGAATATGAATATGTTTGTGGGCTGTATTCTCCCATTACTGGCTTTGTCCAGCTGTTTTGTGCCATGACATTGAGAGCTATGGTGAGAACTGAATTTACTAAACAATGGCCATTTAAGTGTCAGTCTTCATGCCTTTCAGGAAACAGCTGATCTGGCATAGTGGTATATTACTCTGACTGTAGTGCACAGGGTCCAGGGTTCGGGACTTGGCAGTGAAACACATGGTGATGACATATTTTAGGATCTATATTGCATAAACAAAGTTTCAGAACTTTGAGTGCCATATGGTCAACACCATATGATCGAAGTTCTGAAACTTTGAAACTATAAAAAAACTCCTATACCAACAAAACTAAATGCAACCCCCCTGCACCCCTACACACCCGATACTTAAATATACCAACTCCGAGATCGCGGAACAACATAGGAATGGGACATCTTCCCTTTCCGTGCCATTCTCCGTCAAAATGTGATCTCAGAGTTGGTATATTTAAGCAGCAGGAGTGCAGGGGGCTTTCCCCCTGCTAAAACACTTTAAATTAACTTTACTTTGTTTTGTTTTTTTTTATAGTTTTGAAGTTTCAAAACTTCGCCCATATGGTGTCGACCTTATGGTATTCGAAGTTCTAAAACTTTGTTTATGTAATATAGACCCCACATTTTATTCTAGCAATTTTCCAAGATTATAGAAGCAATGTTTAAAATGTGTCCCTGGATTTGGGGCTTTTGTACCCCCCAATAAATTTTGGCTTTTTCCATATTTCTTGTGCTGCAAAGTTGAGAGATACAGATGAGTGTAGAGTGGATTTTACAACACGCTGAGAGCTTCAGGGCAAGAGAAGTTTAATACTGCTTATGGTGAGTTGGCTTGCATTGTTAATAGCATAACAGGTAGAATGCTTGCTTTTGATGCAGAAGGCTGTGCTTTCTACTCTCACAGTATGTAGATGCATTGCTGATACTGTACTGTGTTGCACTTTTAAAGGGGGTGTATGCTGCAGTTCTGAGTCTGTTCTCTTTGGCAGAGATATCTAGTAACTATGAACCTGTTATCAGTTTGCCATCCATTCTGTATTACAATATCACTAGCTTATTATATTTTAATGTAACACAGGCAATTTATTCCTCAAGAGCAACAGGCACGTTTTTGTAGATGAAACAATGACATATAAAGTTATTTGCTAGCAGCAACCTCTTCATTAGTGACAGATTTCTTTAATGTGGAATTATTTACATGACTTTTACTTCTGCAGAGATTGTGAATATTTATTGATACTGGTGGATTGTAGAAGTTTGAGTAGACTTTTATGATGGAAATGTTCTGAAGCGGGCAGTTTTGTCATTATTGGTGCATGCATTTTGTTTCATTGTTTACAGGAAAAATGTTCAAAACAATACATTTAAAACACCTTCTAACAACTCTATTGTATTATACAAGGAATATAATGTAATACAATCAGGAAGGTGTATCAAAGAACACATGTATGTTTTGTGTACAAGGGGCCTATGATGTGAAAACAGCCCAAAGTTAATCTTTGTCTGGCACTGGCCAGATGTATTTTCTTTGAATGTGGGTTTCAATGCTGTTTCAATGAATGTGAGCTTCAAGGGGAGAGAAGTTTTAATGCTAAGTTTATTTTCATTGTGCGACTGCATTGCTTTGCTTAGCAGATGTCTATTAGTGTTTTTGCTGTAAAATGCAAAATAAACCTCTTAAATGAAATCTAAATCATAGTAGAAGAAAAGCAGTATGCAGATTACAGTGTTTATGGTAAATGGGGTGAAAAAGCCAAGTAATGGGACATTGGAATGGCTGCAGTGGGGAGGCCACATTCGACCATGATTTTGTAAGGGGGGAAGGGCGGCAAACTCAAAGACAGCCCCATCTAAACTATACCTCTCAACTGTCCATATTTTTGCAGAATTAATAGATTTTTGCTTCTTGTTTTTGTATTGTTCCTCATAAAATTTGTAGTTTTCTTGCAAATCATTTAGGAATTAAATCACTAAATAATGACAGACATTGAGTTTCAGACTTCATACCCTTCAGAAAAATGATTGGTAAAGCAAGACCTGTTATTCTGTCAATTGTCTAATTTTATACAACAGCAATTTTTAGTACTGATTGTTTGTTCCTCCAATATATTTCGCCTTGTTCAGATTTCCTGCATTAAGAGGTATACGCAAATAAATTGCTTTATAGAATTAGGTATATCCAAACCTCTGAATAGTCCCTGATTTTGGCTCAAAATGTTGCTCTCTCCTTAATAATCCCTTCACAAAATGGCAATTTTGGAAGAAAATGTGGAGGGTTTACAATTAATAAATAGTTGTAATGATCAGTTATAGATTACTTTTATTTCAGAATTGCATGTACATTCTTTTATTTCAGAAGTGCTTGTAGATTATCTTATTTTGTCAGCTGCTCAACTTATATTAAAAAAGTGTCCCTTCTATGACAGGTTCCCAGCTGTATTGTGTAGCTATTTTATAGTTTTGCATCACATCTTTGGTCTGTTTTTCATAAAATTGTGGTTTTTCTGGCAAATTAGTGGCAAATCATTAAAGAAGAAGTTAGAAAATAATGACAGACATTTGAGTTTCAGATTTCATACCCTTCAGAAAATTCATACTAATGCAAGACCTACTATTCTATTATTTTTCTAAGTTTATAAGAGCAATATTTAAAAATTGTCCTTGTTTTTGTGCCTTTGTCTGACTTCTATTTATGGCTTTGTCCAGATTTCTTGCTCTGAGGTTGAGAGGCATGATAAATGTGTCAGGGCCATCACAGTCAGCCAGAGACATTTTCAAATTGTGCCATACTTGTTGTACCCCACTCCCCCATGTAGTGACTCTGGATGTTTCCAAACAGGGTAAGGAGCAGTTATGCAGTTTAAGTGTGCAGAGTATCCCCCATTCAAGGTAGACACAAGTACAACAGTGGCTTTGCATCTGTCCTTGATTTTGCAGAATGTTCTGGTTTTCTGTCATATTTTTATACTGTTGATTTATGCTTCTTCTTATTCAGAAAATGCATGTTGTTGCAGTGCCTGTTGCTCTGTGTTTAAGTATCAATGCTTTAATGACACTCGGGTAAGCTTGTCTGAGATTGTAAGATGCAAGTAATCTTTAAAAAACATAGTGTTAAAGAATTATCAACCTTGAAAGCCTTTTTGTTGTTGCCATGCAGAGAATATTTACATAACTAGATTGAGTATAAGCCTTAGGTATTGAAATGCATATGACAGTATTTGTAATAAAGGACAGGATTACAGTATTTTCAGAAGCTCATTATATTTGTGGGAGACTTGCTGTCATCTTCACAGGCTTTACCCATAAACTAAACAGAATGCCAATCTATCATGTGTGGTCCATAAGCTATACAGTAATCCTTTAAGCAATTTATCTTGAGCTTGTTTCTTGTTTGCTGTTAATTTTTTACTTTGATCATGATTTCCCCATGAAACAAATAGATAGTTGTTGTCAGGCAGCAGGTCTTTTTTGGATAAGAAACATTTTTACAAGTGGGGGTATCACAGAGATTGCTACTTTCAGCATGTTACTTGGTACTTTTTATAAAGCTGAATATAAAATATAATTAGAACTGCAGTGGAAGGAGAAGTTATTTGAGTTGAGTGCTGCTTGTTTTTTATAATTGATTTTGACTGGCATTCCAGTAATGCATTAAAAAGTAATTTATTTTTTCATGCCTCGCAATCTTTTATTTTCCATCTAGATATTAATTAAGCTGTTATGCTGCCGATGCATTGAAATATTTTTTTTCTTCTCCAGTTAATTTTGTCTTGATTGGACTTTCATGATGACTACGGTTACCACCCATCCTGTTGTCAGCGGGACACTCATGGGTTGATCCTTCTCATCCCGTTGCCTGCACTGTCAAGCAGTGGGACTTTAAAAGTCCTGCTTTCCAATACACACTGAATTGTTGTGGAAAAGCCGAAAATACTTCCGTTTTTTCCACGGCAATGGGGTGACGTCACCAACCCGGACTTGCAGTTAGAGGTATTCCCTGTTAGGTCCAGCTGGTGTAAATCATGCAGCAATTGGCTGCAAGGATTGAAGGGGGTGGAGATTCGACTCAGGAGAGCCCTACAAAGGTCGCAGCTGTAGAGCAGTTTGTATTACCACCTCTACAGCTGCTATAATTTAAGGACTGAGATTTGCCAGCCAGCAAGGAAGCCAGCCAGCCAGCCACTTCAGCAGGTAGGGAGCCTGCTAGCCAGTCCAGAAGGCAGGGAGCCAGTCATCCAGCCAGCCAGTCCAGCAGGCAGGGAGCCAGTCATCCAGCCAGCCATTCCAACAGGAAGGAAGCCAGCTAACCCAGCGTAGACTGTGATAGTGATACATACATAGCATTTTATGGTTCTAGTTATTTAAAATGGCAATATTGTGCTTTATTTAAGTTTTTAATGTTTAGAGGTAAATGGGGGGTGCAGTGGGCAGTATTTAAATCTGTGCAGTGGTAATTTTGAGATTTCCAAGTAGTAGTTTAAAATGGGAATATTGTGCGTTATTTAAATTAAAATTTTTAATGTTTAGAGGTAAATGGGGGTATAGTATGCAGTATTTAAATCTGTGTAGTGGTAATTTTAAGATTTCCAAGTAGTAGTTTAAAATAGGAATACCGTGCTTTATTTAAATTTAGGTTTTTAATGTTTAGAGGTAGAATGGCATGCAGTACACAGTATTTACATCTGTGCATAGGTTATTTTGAGATTTTTGAGTAGTAGTTTTTAAGGGTATAAAACCTGTGTATGTGTATGTATATGTAATTATAATTGTTGTGGTTGTTGGGCTATGATTTGGAAGCATTACTTTTTAAAGGCTGAACCATGTGTGTAGAAGTTTTGTTTATTTCTGGTGTGGGGCAGTCTTAAATATAAATGTTGTGTGATGTATTTCTATTGTCATAGCTTTTTCAGGGTACTTTCTGTTTACAGATAGAAAATGTTCGAGTATAGTTTGCACTTTTTTGTTTGTAAATGTGTACAATTTAATGCTGTTTTCAGGACATTAGGATATACTGTTTGGGTATTTTTTCCTGTTAGTTCTTGCAAGTCAGTGGGCAATGTGCCTGTGGTACAAGTCTACCTTTTGAGGGGGGAATGTTAATAGTTAACACAGTGCATTTTTTATTCTAGTAGGTGCATGCTGCCAGCTTGCTAAAGCTGTGTCAAGATCATTTTCATTTATAGTTGTAAATGTATGCATTTTATTTTTTATGCTGTCTTTAATAAGGTTAAAAGTTCCTGCTTTGCTTGTAATGTGAATATGGGTGTTCTGCTTTTATTTGGGCCTGTTTATTGTATCGTTGTGCAAGGTAAATTACTCTTGTTTTGAGGTAAAATGGGTCCATGGGATCTGCTGTGCATTGTAGTTTATTTTAGCTGCTCTTGCAAGAAGTATTTTTAAATGGTAAAATGTTTTCACTGAATATTTTTTTTTATTATTTCAAATAAGATGTCTTAAACATTACATGAAATAAAGATAAATAACATATATACAATTCTAAAACATTACTAACTTCAAACCATTATATAACTATTTACATTGGTGTCTATGCAAATAACATTGAAATTCTATATTATATAGAGTTAGAAACATAAGATGATATATCTTCTTCGATATTTTCAAGTATTTCCAGAACTTTCATCCAAGAGTAATAGTAAGAAGTAGATCTTTTAGTTCTGTTCTTCACTGTTAATATTTCCATGTGAGCAACTGTTGTTGTTAAAGTCTCAAATTCCTTGAACGTAGGTGAAGCCTCATTTTTCCAGTGTATAGTTATGATTTTATGTGAAATTGCCAATAGTGACCATAGGATTTTAGTGTCTTTTTTGGTACACAGTTTGGAATAGGAGAGTTGAATAAAATTAAAGACTTTGTTAATTGAAAATTATCATTATAAACAGTCTGAAAAAAATAATTAATGGAGTTCCAGTACATATTGAGACATATACATTCATAAAAAACATGCTGCCAATCTGCTTTTATCTTGATATGGCATCTCCAACACTGATCTTCAATAGAATACATTTTGGCTAACCTATGTGGTGTATAGAAAAGTCTGTGTAGATATCTCCAAGTGAATAATTGCCAGTATTTTGATAATGTAGAAAATTTGGAAGATTTTAGAATATTACTTTTTTCTTCTTCAACTGGAGGATGGTTGTTTATTAAAGTATAATAATCCCAGTATGATTTTTCATGATAGTTTTTGGTTTTTAACAATTTTATAGATATTAGACAAATAACCTGTACCCTGATAAGGCTGTTTTGTGATAAGAATAAGGTATTCAATGAGTTTTGGAGCTTCATGTCTAACTGAAGGTTGCATTTGTTCTATTTTATTTATAAGAAAATGCCTTAGATTTTGTAAAAACAGCCAATTGTCTTTATTTATATTATAATTATAAATTATCTGTTCCTTTGTTAGAATTTTCCCTTTCTCTATAAGTTGATGCCAAAAGAGTAATGTTTCTTCTTTAAGTATATTTATTTTAGATATTTGGAATGTATCTAGAATATTTGGTGTAAAAGCTATAGGGAAAATAAGAAAAATCCAAGAATGAATATTTGGTATTTTGTTTATATAGGTTCTGAACACTGAAAATGTAGAACTTACATAGTTTGATGGCAATTTATTAATATTATTCCTTTTCCCTAAAAAATAATCTTTTAACATCCATATAAGGGGTGATGGTATTACTGTTAAGTTGTCTTGTATGTGATTATAATCGATTTCTATGTAAATCTGCTCATGGGCTTGTTTCCATATAGGTGTGTATGAATTATTTAACCATAGTGTTATGTTTTTAATAACAGATGAGGTAATATATAAATCAATATCCGGTAAATTAATTCCACCATCTTCCCAATCTGGCAAATGTTTATTTAAGGCTATACGGGTTTATTTGGAAACCATAGAAAATTTAAAATTAGTTTATTGTATCTTTGAATAATATATTTGGGAGGTGGCAATGAAAAATGTTGTATTAAGTATAATATTTTGGGAAATATGATTATTTTAATAAGATATAATCTGTCTGCTGTTGAAAAGATATATTTATTCCAGTAACCAATTGTTTGTTCTATTTTGTCTAGTATTTTATTATAGTTAAATATTAGAGAATCTGTTAATTGATTGAGTAGATTTATTCCCAGATATAATAATTTACTTTCTGTTACTATATATTTGGAAAATCTTTTGTTTATATTATTTTTTTTTTTTACAATTACAGGGCATAATTTTAGTTTTGTTTTCATTAAATTTTAAGCCTGAAATATTTTGAAATTTATTCATGGAGTTAAATAGAGCATTCAAAGACTCATTTGCATCTGAGAGAGTTAATAGTATGTCATCAGCAAAGAGTTGGATTTTAAGGTTTAACATTTTATTAATACAAATGCCCTTTATGTTATTGTTTGATCTGATTTGATTTGCAAAGGGTTCTATGAGTAATGCAAATAACAATGGTGATAAAGGGCAACCTTGTTTAGTTCCCTTTTTTATTGTTATAGGGCCTGATCTATATGATCCCAGTTTAACATATGCAGTAGATTTTTCATATAGTATTTGGATAAGATTATTAAAATTAGAAGGAAAGTTATATTCTTTTAAAACTAGTGAAAGAAAGTTCCAATTAACCGAATCAAAAGCTTTATTAATATCTAATGAGATTACATTTAAATTTAAGACTTTATGTTTGCTATAATCTATTAATGTTAGTATTCTTTTAATATTATCTGAAGTATTTCTTCCTTTAATAAAACCTGTTTGATCTTTGTGAATTAAGAAAGGAAGAAAGTGTTTGATCCTATCTGCGTATATAGTCATAAACATCTTGTAGTCTATATTGAGTAATGATATTGGCCTATATGAGGAACACTGTTTCTCATCTTTATCTGGTTTGATAATTGGGGATATCAATGAATATTTCCAAGAGGGTGGTATATTCAAATCTTTATTGGCTATATCATATACTTTTAATAATAAAGATATGGCTTGATTGGGTATTAATTTATACATTTCTGGTAGCATATTGTCTGGGCCAGGTGCTTTATTTGTCTTGAGCTTTTTAATTTGTGATTTTAATTCTGTCATATTGATTGGTTTGTTTATAATGTCTATTTGTTCTTGTGTTAATTTAATATGAATATTGTTTTCTAAGTATTTTTTATATCCTTAGTAGGTGTATCTTGAGTATTTATGGAATTATCAATGTTAAATTGAGTCTAAATGCTTCTAAAATAGCATTTAGTTCTGTAACTCTTTTGTTAGTATTGGGAATAAATATTTCTTTTATTTGCTTAGATTTAATTATTTTTTGTTCTATTAGTTAAGTATCTCAGGTGTGCTGAATTAGTAGAGTATGAGTTTATTTTTATCTTTTCTAAGTTAATCATAATCTTATGGTGTAGCAATTCTGTATACTTCTTATTGATTTGTGTAAGTTCTTGAACTTGAGTAGCATTACCCTTTTGTATTTCCAGTTTCAATTTATCTGCTTTGTTTTGTAAGTCTAGCATATCTTTATTCCATAACTTCCTTTTATTTATGTACCAGGATAATATCTTCCCATATGTAACTGCTTTTAATGAATCCCAGACATATATTTCTGAAATATCTTCTGTGTAATTTATTTCTAGAAAGTTTTTGATTGTTTATTCATAAAATTCTTTGAAATCTCTCAATTTTGTGATATAGGAAGGTATCCTAGTAATGGGATTTGAATAAAATGGTGTAACCTCTATCTCAAAGACTATGGCATTATGATCAGATAAAGGACAATTTATGATTTTGACTTTGTCAATTTTTGTTATTAGGTCATTGGCAACATATATTCTATCAATTCTAGAGTTAGTTTTATATCTATGAGAATAAAATGTAAAGATTAGTGAGTCTGGTTCTGCAAATTCATTTATATCTTTTAAATACAATGTATCTATAAATTTTGATAGTGCTTTAGAGATGGGTTGTTTTCTTCTTTTGGATTTAGAATCTGTATCTTTTCATTCATTATACAGTTGAAGTCTCCTGCCAATATCAGGCTACCCTTAGTTAAATGAATTATCTCTTCAAAATGCTGTTTAACTGTTTTAATCCTAGTCCTGGGATCCAATATAGATTTACTAACGTATAGATTCTCTTATTTAACTCTATTGAAACTAGACAAAACATACCTGATGTATCTTGATGAGTAGTAATTATTTTAGGTGTTATAGTTGAGTTGCAAGTAGTATAGCTACTCCTCTTTTTTGTTTTGTATTAAGAGTTTATTAGTACTGTGTAATTATTAATATTTAAGTTGTTTATATCTCTATCTAATAAGTGTGTCTCTTGTAAAAAGACTATTTGTGGTTTATGTAAGTTTATGTACTTGAATAGGCTTCTCCTTTTATTACTATTATTTAGACCATTAACATTTATGGATAAACATTTCATTTCCTAGTTTTGAGTTTGTTTTATGTATAAGTTTATGTAAATATTGTTTATTCTTAGTTCCATCTTGGATACAGAATTCAAAAGTTTTTCTTGTATGATTTTTGCATGTTTCTGAGTGACACCAAAGTGATAGAATAAAAAAAAAAAAACAAAGAACTTCCAAACTTGTAATTCTTAACCTTAAAAACCATTCCCTATTGCTATGAGGTAATATACCTCTTCGCTTGGTTAGTGAATCTAACCAAACAAACTTTCTACCCTCACAAATAATATTTGGATCAGTTTCTCTTATCCTCTTAGTTTTAAATAAAGATAATTGAATAATATATTAAGATAATCTAATCAGCTAAAATATATACATATATTCTTTACTCATCTTATTGTAATTCAATAATACTTACTTCTAAGCAGGTTTCAAAAAGGTACAAATGTTTAGATTAAGGTAGTATCATTTCAAAATAATTTAGGGTATTAATAAACATCATGTTAAAATCTATAACTGTATATTTCATACATCTGTTGAAAACTATTTACTGACATTACTGTATAATACAGTACCATTGTTGTGCAATTGTTTTAGACTACTCAAGTCCGAAACCAGTGTTTAAATTAATATTTGCAAAGTCATATTGGAATAAAACATGAATAGTTCTGAAACCACATCATATTTCATGTTTAACATAAACTGAAATGTGATACAATGTATAAGTATATTAATATTTCTTTAGTAGACATTAAATATGTTCCTCTGATTGCATTTTTCAGCTTTTCAATGACAATTCCCATGGCTGGAGACAACAAGATCACAATTTAGACAGCTCCCTTATCCAAGAGACCACTCATAATGTTGTTACCTGATTGAGTGTCTTGTTGCCAACACTTCCATCAACCCTCAGAGGGACCCTGCACAATGAAAACTGACACAGTACAGAGGTAAAACTGCAGCGCACTTGACCACACCCTCAAAGCAAACATCTATGTATATCACACATCAACTCCCACAGCTTAGACTGACACCCAACCAGTGAGTCTATCTGCTGACAACAAGTGCTGGAGATACAATCCTGACCTACTCAACACCAGTAATTCAATCCTATGACTGAACAAAAGTATACTGGAGAACACATCAAAACAATGGAAGCTGCCAAGATTCAAACCACCATGTACGAAAATATTACAGGCCAAAATTCCCAACCCATTTTGCAGCAAAGAGACAAAACGTGCTCAAACCATGGGGTAACACCTTTACCACATCAAAAAGGTGTCCAAGAAGCTTGTTTTTCCTCCAACATTGGAGGACAGCCACGATGATCCATGCACTGCAAGAGTACCATTTTATCCTGGCAATTGCTTCACGACTGTATATAGAAACATTTAATCCAAATCATTAACTGGCACCACAACAATATTTCTCAGAAAAGCTGTTTTACAGCCAATGACCAGACAGAACGCATCATTGAGAGGATACATTTATCAAATGTCAAGTGCCCCAGCCATAATACAAGTGTCTCCTCAAATCAATCCCCAACGAATCTACTGCCCACCAAACTTGCAGACCAATACTGGCATCCTTTCATGCAGTCACATTGAAACACAAAAATACAGGTCCGCTGATCAGGAACAACCAGGCTCTCAACTGCCAGACAACACACCGTCTGCAGAAAGGTCCAAGAATCATAGTTGCATTGTCAAGCATCCTTGTCCACACTAACAGTAACATGATATACCCGCATACACTAGTATTGTGTCATTCTTGATAATGTAAAAAGCCAGACAATATTATAAGAAGGGTGAAGCCACAGCCAGGCAACATAACAAGAAGAGCACAGCCGCAGTCACCATTCAGATGAGCAAACGGGAACAGCATGAGCCATCTAAGGATGGATAGCCCATTGAGTACCTGCCACAATGCATGCCCATAATGCATGGCAACCCAGTAACAAATTAGGGTGTGGGCTAAGCCTCTCCCCCTTCCACTCAAATCAGATCCAACACAATATGTGTGTAGAACACAGATGCTTGACAAAGCCCAAAGCCACATGGGATATAAACATTGTATAATTGACACACTGGGTCAAATCCACTGTTGTTATGTTACTCATTATAGTTGCCTATACAATCATTGCTTCCGCTTTCTCCATCTAGTATACCATAACGCCATCTAAATGTTTGATTTGCCAAATGCACATCCAACCTTCTTGTTGCATCCCACCTGCCCACCCGAGTGCATACCTTGGCAGCAGGACATCAGTAGTATTCTGCAGGAGCACCAGCGTGGGAAATGGCAACCCTCCCCAAAACAAACCTGTCAGTTGCTTGACATTTACTAGTTTCTTTAGAGAATTTGTAAAACAGCAGTGATTTTATTTGCTGATGATTAATTTCTGCTTTTAAACTCTGCTGTATAAAACATAGTAAGGGATAGCTAAAATGTCTGGAAATCTAAACTGATAGAAAGACAAGCAGATATATGTCCTTATCTATCAAGGTGCTAGAAGGCATCAGTAGCCATAAACTGAAAGTGCTTCAAAAATAAATATCTGTGTATATTTATATGAACCTTTTATATTATTTATGTTTCCTTAGAAGGAATTTAGGTTTCTGTATCTTTAAATGTGAACCTAGCTTATTTTCTGACTAGACGTCAATTAGAAAGAGTCAGGGGATGGCGTACACAAGTAAATGCGACAAGCAATAAGTAACTCAAGTTTCTAGTGATGTTTGTGGCTGTTAAATTGTCTCGAGAACCAAGCGGGGAAAAGGTATGTGTTTTTTCTTTTTTCTTTTCCCTCCTCTTATTTGGTGACAAACTCATGTAGTGTGCACACAAGCACTCTAGTTTACGGAGTAGTGTTCACAACTGGCAAACTTTGCATTTTAAACATGCTATGCCTTATTTCTCTACAAAAGAAAAGACAACAGGATATCTAAGCTAGTCACAAGCATCTTTCAACTCCGGATGTCTGGAGCCACAACACACATGACTTATAGCCTCAAAATATCACTTAAAACATATTTTTTCACTGGACTATATCAGTATGTGCATATGGGTCAAAGGCAGAACATCTTTTAAGCTTATTTAAAGTAGTCTTATGATACATCCTAACTGAAATACTTCATTTCAAAAGCAACACATTTCTGCCCAGCATTAGCATTTATCCAAACAGGGACACTTTTAACTTATAAAAAGTAATACTATCAGGGATGTAACTAATAATAAGTTATATAGCAGCCATTACTATACCTATTAAGCAATATAACCATATACTGATTAAAGTATTATAAGTTAATGAAGATTTAATAAAAAGGAGAAAACAAATAAAAACAACAAAACACAAAGAGAGAAAATAAATAAATAAACTATTTGGGAACATTATTATGCATTGATTACTCTGATTAAGAATATTAAAATAATAGATGGATAATAATGAAAAATAGAGTAATGTTTAAATTATGCTTAGTATATTGATGTGATTTGAGATAAATGTATTTACATTTATGCTAATTTTGACATTTAAAATATAATTGAAAACAGTACCTGTTTTGGTGTAACTTGAAGACAGTAAGAACTTTTCTTTTGTTGTTAGTATTATTATTTAGATTTTTACTGAATATAACATATGTAAGATTATTTGTCCTTTAGTTTTTTTTTCTTTTGCTCAACAGTTTTCCAATTATTTACTTCAGCATTTCTCTTCGGTGTACGTATTGTCCAGTCCATAGATTCTTCATGCGTTAGGATGTTGTTGTTGGTAAGGTATTTTATTGCTGAATCTACTGTTTCAAAGAATTTTATTCCATTTGGTAGAAAAACTTTCAGTCTTGCTGGAAATAAAAGATGGACTTTCAGTTGCTTTTTCTTCAAGGTTTTTTTTATTGGTAGAAATTCTTTTCTTTTGAAACCACCTTTGTAGAATAATCATTGTCAAATCTTATTAATGAATCATTGTATTTGATGGGAGAATTTGCCCAAGCATTTCTTAATATAAGATCTTTATCTTGTGTAGAAAAAAGTCTCACAATTATAGATCTCGGCTTGTTCTTACCCGGAGAAGAAGCATTTCCAGAAGCTGCTGGTGATCTATGCGCCCATTCTATACCATATGAAAGAGCTTCAGGTATTTTTGTTACATCTGGTATCCAGGTGGTAAGAAAGTTTATCATATTGTCCCCTTCAGATTTTTCTGGTAGACCATATATTCTAATATTATTTCTTCTTGTTCGGTTTTCCATATCATCAAGCTTTTCTAGTAAATATGCATTCTGTTGAAGTAAGAATTCAGTTTGTTGTTCTTCTATTTGGACTCTAGTGTCAATGTTACTTAATGACTGTTCAATAAGTGATATCTGTCCTTTCTGCTGTGTAAACATTTCTTGAAGCTGTTCCAGTTGTTGTGAGCACTTTTCTTTAAAAGTATCTATTTTATTGTCCATCTTGTCGATTTTTATTGTAAGTTCCTGTATATTTGTAATGAGAGACTGCAGGTCTTTTTGAGAGAAGAGTCTTGTGCTGTATTCCTTAGATGACTCATGCTGTAAAGCTGATATTGGTGCTGATTTTCCAGTAATTAATTTGACAGGAATTATTCAAGTTCTGACAATAAAATTTTTCTTATAGATGCTCAGAGTTATTAGAAATAAGTTAGTAATAAAAATTTCTTCAAATTAAATATTATTTTGTAAAATTCCTGTCAGGAATTGTATTGAGGTAAGAGAGCTGAAATGAAGTGCAGCTATCAGTTCAGCATCCTAGCCACGCCCCCTAAATGGTAAAATGTTAATGTACTTTTTTCCTTTTTTTTTTTTGATTTTTGTGGATGCATGCTCAGAAGTTAATGCAATGCATTTGGGATTGTGCTAAAACATGTTGTCATTTCAGAATAGTTTGCTTTTATAAGTAGCAAGGTTTGTATTTTGTTTTTAGTGATCTCTTCAATAAATTTGCAATGCACTGCTTTGATTATAATCTGATTTCAAGCCAGTTCTTTATGTCACAATGTTGCACCCATAACTGTAATGCTGCATCTCCTTTAACACCTCTGGTGATGTCATAGTGGGGGTGTGGACATTGTACTTTTGGTCACACCCCCTGTCCTATTGGGCACACTTCCATGTCCCACTTTGGCCTTATTAAAAGGTGGCAACCCAAAAAATGATGGTTTGGCACCCAGGGCAACATATTTAATTAAAGTCCCAGTTCTTGTGGTTTTGAGCATTGCTCTGCCCCTTTCTAGTTGTCCACACCCCTTCCCATTGGCCCTACCCATTCAGCTGTCTCCTGCAGTCCCCTTTGATTTGAAGTCACCAGCCGCCACTGAAGATAAGTTACAACAAACACTGTAACCAGCAACTTTCTTAGTTTATAAGAGGGATATTTCAGTTATGCCCCTGTGTGTGGTCCTCTGTCCCCCAGTTATGTAAAGCTTTGTCCAGATGTCATGCAGTAAAATGTTGATAGGTATGGCATATCATTAATTAGTGCCTTCCTTCCTGATATCATCCCAGTGATGTAGCAGAATGCCAGACATGTTATGAGGAAGGGGCCATATATATGAGGACAGAACCTGGACATTCTGTGGGAATCTGTACAGTCGGGTGTCTGTATGTGTAGCAATTGTTAACAGATTGTCAGGATCGTGTAGCAGTGTAGTGTGTACATGTATTGTTGCACTGTGTAGGAAGGGGGATACATTTAAATGTCATGGCTCCTTTTCTATCTGACTGTGCATGCCTCTACAGTTTCTGGTGGTCTGTCAGCTGTATATGTTTGTAGGGACAGACTGAGACATGTTCTGTACTATTGCAGGAGTCAGACTACACTGTGTGACTTGGGGCAATGCATGTAGAGGTACTGTGTGAGTGTCAAACATGATATTTATGTTCACACAGTCATTCTACTGTACTATTCATTTGGCTTACCAGTATGTCACTGTGACTGTGTTGAAATTGGTTTTGGGTATGCAGGCTCATAGCGGTGACTGCTCTTCACTATTGTTACAGCCCTGTAGTGGCTGGTATATTTGCAAATGCATGTGTAATTCCCTATAGCTGAATTGGGGTAGTGTTGTGTTAATCTGACTGTAGTTTGGACAATGCTTGGTGACATGCTAAGCAGCTCATTGAACTTTCCTTACTGTCATGTTATGTCCAGATATTCATAGGATGACCAGTTGTCTATATCTTTGTTCTGGTCCCTATAACTGTTGTGTATATCTGACAAATTAGTGGGATGGTGTGAGGATTTCAGGCACTAACTACTGAGAAGCAATTGAGTCTTGGAGTTGTGCTATTTCAGTCAATATATGTTAGAACAGATGGTGTTACTGTAGCAACTGTCTCAGCTTATCTAGTCAGGTATTTCAGATATGCCCCTATTGCCAAGGCTTCCCCCCACTTTGTCAGGCTTTGTTCAGATTTGTTGCACTAAGTGATTCTGAGCATGCCTCTCAACTGGCCAGATTATTACTGAACATCCAGGTTTATTGCTCATATTTTCTCTCTGTTCCATGATTTATTCTAATTTCTCTGGTAAATCCCTGAGATGTTGAGAGGATGACTGACAGTAAATAACAGTATTTCAGTTCCAGACCTCATATTCTTCAGAACACATATGTTGAAACAAACCGTGTTACTCCAGCAACTTTCTACATTTTAAAGGGCAATATTTGAAATATGTCCATAGTTGTGGCCCATTGTTCCCCCATTCTTACAGCTGTGCTCCAGATTTCTTGCACTAACAGGTTGGGAGGTATGGTGCTGAGGAGATATGAGAGCACTACATGTTATGAGCATGTATATATATATATATATATATATATATATATATATATATATATATATATATATATATATATATATATAAGAAAGGGGAACACAGAGGGAAAACAATATGACAGGTAGCTAGGGATGTGCAAGACGGGTGTAGGGAAAGTCCATAGCTGTCCATTTCTTAGACAGCAATGGCTGTGCATTTTTACAGACTTGGAGGTGAATTTGGACACTCAAATCACAGAGAGAGGGGTGAGGACAACAAAAATGTGCTGTCAAGACAATTGGATAGGATTGCATGTGTCCATTGGACACCTGTGTAAAATGGACAGCTATGTATGGGGCAATAATATTTTGAGGGATAGATGCCCTTTTTATCTTCGTTAATGTGAGAGTGTGATGTTGGGGAAGGATTGTTAGTACATCTGAGGAGGTAGGTTGGGTAGAGAGAGAGACAAGACACACAGGACAGCAAACAGGGGCGGTGTATGACACATGTGAGGGGTAAACACCTTGGACAGGAAGAGTGTTCAGGAATCAGAGGCCCATGAGCCCCAATATGGATATGGTGGGACTGACATTTCCACCTGCAGCCAGTCATGACTATACCTTCAAAGCCCTGATGGGTTATTGTCCTCTGCCTCACATACATATATCTCATACAGTAGAGGCCCCCAGACCAATCCATGGGGTACACTGTTGTGGATGAATGTACTATTAGAGGTGGGTTCTACTACTTTGCCTGAGTGGCTACTATCATTGGACCAGTTAGCTACCCATCTGGTAACCTACAGTTTGGTGCCTAACTGTGTAGGCTTATGTATCCTGTCCACCGGGAGATTAGTGTGAAAGGATTGGGCTAGGTGAAAGTAGGCATTGTTCACATTCTTACCGTCATCTCTGTGTTTGTTAACCACTGCAGAGAGGTCAATCAGGTTTCAAAGGCCCGATCTCCTTTTGCCAATACCATGGTGTGTGTGCCCAGCCATTTTGATGTTGCTGATGTCCCTGTTCATAGTCTCCTCGATATCGCCTCCCATGCCCTTGCAGAGCAGGCTACTTAGGCTGATGTGCATCATACTGGCTGGGTTGGTGGAATGCTCCACCTTGTTTATAGAGATGACAGTGGCTGTCCACTGTGAGGTGGGATGACACTGGTGCTCAAGCTGTGGTTGACTACAGTGTGGATTGGATCTGACAGCCCATGCCTGTGTTCATGTGGGATGCAGCCAGGGATGGTATCATGACTATGAAAACCTCTGTTATTTGCCTTATAGGGGGCATTATGGACCTACTTCCTGATGATGAGGGGAGGGGGGCAGGTGCTGTACATGCACATGTGTACCACTGGGGGGAACAGGGTGGTGGTGTTTACACTTCACCTGTCTGCAGCTGGTTGCCTATATCAATGCCATATGTGCATGTGGTGTTGTTGACCACCACTACAGAGCAGATTTGTGTGTTGCCTTTGGAATTGCAGGCACATGTGTGTGTGGAAGGCCTAGTGCTTTGCCTTGGTAGATGTGTCCAATTTGCACTCAAAGACAGCCTTAGGGTACATCACTTGTGCCATTATTTGCTTGTACATACCAATGTGACATTGCTTCCGATGAGGCACCTGTTCATTTTTGGCCGCCAAGCAATTATTTCCTCCTATTATGGTATTTGTGTATTGCTGCCATCCACCACAGGCATTTACCCTACCTTGAGGGGGATGATGTTGTCTTGTCAGGTACTGCTGAGTCCATAGAGTTATGCGGGTGCCCACATAGTATTGTGGTGTGGGCCTGGACACTGCTGCTGGCTCCAACAAATGGAACATTGGCTGTACAGCTACTTCTACCTACTCTGAGGGTATAGTCATTTGTGTACAGTCCATTCTGTTTGACACTGTAAGGGGGGAAGCAGTGGAGATGGTGACCTGAACAGTGATGGCTATGTGGTCAGATATTACCAAGAAGGATGACACTGTATGAGTGCTACAATGGCTGCTCATGTTGGTTAGGACCAGGTACATGAGATTCCCCCCTGCCATAGGGGTATTGGTTGGCTGATCCACTGCATTGCCATTGACAAAGCCAAGGAATCTATGTGCATTCACATTCTGGTGGCATAGGTCAGGCACACTATGGTTGGGCATTTGAAGTCACCCAGGAGCAGGGTAGAAAATTGAATGCTGGCAGATTCCAGCAGGTCCCAATAGGTGTGGAGAGTGTCCATAGCTATGTTTGGAGGCCTGTAGCTAGCTATGAATTGAGTAGGTGTTTGTTTAACTGTTAACTCTACTCGGGATATCACCCATTGACATAATATTTGTCCAGCCTGGAGGTGTGTATGTGTATGCTAATGTTCAACACTAGACCTCCTGTGGGTTTGCAGGCCTACATTTGGTGTCTACACGTATGATGGCATGAGTGACCTGGCAAGGTTGGTGTGCTCTCCATAGCAGGAAAACAGGTGTAAGTGACTGCACAAATGTCAGCATCCTAAAGGACAAGGTACCCTTGCATTTACATGGGTGTCATGATAAGACACCTAGCTCCTGTTTGAGCAAGACACCTGCACAAAGGCACACATCACTGGTGGGCAAAGGCCAGTAAACAGTGTCATTTATGAATCTAGCTGAAACACACTTAGTTGCCAGCAAAGAAGGTGTCACATTCACGGATGTATTCTGCAGAATATGACATCTGACAATGAAATGTATACTAATTTGTTATGACTTCAGTCTTTAATGGGTTGCCACTGATGTGACAGCCAATACTCAACTGTCTGAGGCATTGACTACAAATATGAGGCAGATATGTAATCAGGCCACAATACTCTGGACAGTTCAACACAAACATCTGCACCTGTCTTGTAGTATGCACATACCCCATGTACATCTCTTCCATTTGTAAGAGAAGCATATGTATTAGAGTAGCATTCACAGGTGACATATGAGTAATTACAACATCCCAGGTAGCTGGCCTACCAGTGACACACTCAGTATTGGACAACAGAGACTCCAGTAGTAGTCATATATGAGCTGACCTATGCTGGGGTGACTCTGGGACCAGAGATGTGCTCCATGTCACTGCAAGCAAGGCAAGCAGTAATGATCATAGGTGCTGGACAGCAGCATGTGAGTCCAGTAGGTCTTCTACATTTCATTACATGCTTACATGATTGACATACCTGTTATAGTGTTCAGGAGTTCCCTCACAACAATGCAAATGGTTAGGTTTGTGTAGTCACAGTCTGTCTTTGTATAGATGGGTTGAGACCTGTGTTGCATAGGCAGAAGCTTGCCTTTTGTAGGTACTGCTCATGAGCAGTTGATGGCCTGGGCACAAATCGGTGTCTCCCACTTACTACTTTCATCCAGAGCAGCCATGTTGTCTTTCCACTTGCCAATGGCATAGCAACACAGTGTTGTAATTACAACCTTCATGTGTGCCTTGCCCCTTTTCCTTCCCTGTGTGGAGGACATTATGGAGGTGTAGGGGCTACAGCTTCACAGACAGTAGGTGGGAATACCTCTGAGGAGAGGACATTTGGAGACAGCCCAGCAACATGAGGAACAAAGCTCCAGAATTGGGTACAGATTGTAAGTCAGTAGTGCTGTTCTATACACAGAGGATTGCTAATTTAACAGGGTTCATCTGGACATGCATTTTCTGTGCGACTCAACATCTGACAGTGATATGTTTCTGATGTACCAGTAAACAATCATGATGTCCACACACTGCCCAGGAATTTGTCTGTTATGTTTGGTCTGTTCTTCAGACAACATCTGTTTTTGTGGAAGCAGTGGGATACTGTGAGAATTGTGGTCAGAGTAACTGTTGACATCCATCAGTATTTCAAACATCATATCCTTCAGGGATGTTATGTTACAGCAAAGCCCATGACACTGTCAACTGTTTCAGTTTGTAACACCATTATGTGAGATGTGTCCCTCTTTCCGGCCCCCTGTCCCCCAAGTATGTCATGCTTTGTCCAGATGTATTGCAGTAAGAGGATCGGGGGTATGTGATATCCTTATTTATTGACTGCATTCAAGGTATCATCCCATTGACTTGGCAGACTCCTGGACGTGGTATGTGGCAGTGGACATAAACATGGTCTCACACCCCGGGCATTTTGTGCAAATCTGTACATATGAGAGTTATGTATGGCTGGCCATTGTGTAGCAAATGCCAATATTTTGTAGCAGTGTTGTGTGTAGATGTTTGGCTGGGTAGGAAGAGTAGCAGATGTGAGTGTCACATATACTTTTTCTATCTGTCTGTGCATGCTGCTACAGCTGGTGGTGGTCTACAAGGTGTGTATGTTTGTTGGGGTAGACTGAGGAAAAGGTCCTGTAATACCTCAGGATTTCCAGTACACTGTGAGCTGGCCCAGTATCTGTCAGTGTATTGTGTGACTGGAAATCAGCATATGTTCGTTCAAACAGTCGTTCTACTCTAGAGTTCATTTGGGGTACTGATATGTTGCTGTGACTGTGGTGCAAATGGTTGTGGGTTGATATTTATGCACGACTATCTGCTTTTCCCCACAGTTCCATCCCTGTAGTGCATGATATATTTGGATATACATGAATAATTGGCCAGAGCTGATTTGGGTTAGTGTCATATCGGTCTTACTGTGGTTCAGAAGGTGCTGGTTGACATGGGTGGTGACTGTCATGGATTTTTCCATTCTATTATATGGCTGTGGTCATACCTCTCCTCTATCCAGATGTTTAGACACTGTCCTGATGTATGGCTCATAGGTTTTGTCTGTTGGCCACAACAGTTGTGGGTTTCTGAGAAATCAGTGGGATGATGTGAGCATTGACATCAGTAAATTTTGGCATTCATTTGTGTTTCAGACCTGGAATCTGTCTGGCATTGTATGTAAAAGCATACCATGCCACTCTAGCAGACTTCTACACATATGACAGTATATTGAAAATATGTCACTATTATTTGCCCTTTATCCCCCTCCCCCACGTTTGTCAATATGTTGCAGTAGGTTGGTTATCTATCTATATATCTCTGTATGACAAAAAAAAAAAATATATATATATATATATATATATATATATATATATATATCCATGTAGACACACACACACACACACACACACACACATATGTTGTTGTCTTTTGGCTTTTCCCGGTTAGGGGTTGCCACAGTGGAACTCCGGTTCGCTAATGATTGGCAGTAGATTTTCACGAACGCCAAGGTGGCAACTCGACATTCAACCTTCAACAAAGGCACACCTATTTACGCATGTCTTTCAAACGCCCACCCAACCCACGGGGAGGACAAGCAGACTCCACACAGAAGGCACTCCCCACACTTCTGTCAAGAATCGAACAGGAGAACCTCTTGCTGTGAGGTAACAATGCTACCGCTGCACCACTGCATATATATATATATATATATATATATATATATATATATATATATATATATATATATATGTCTATAACAGTACTACAGATATATAATTCTCCCTTATGTTGAATGACTGTTGTGCATGACATGTGTGTAAAATATTACAAAGTCCTACCACTCAGTGTAGAAGTATGTTGCTGTGATTGTTGTGCTTAGGGTCTTGGGTTTCAGACTAGGAAATGGTTATTTTTCTTCATTAATGTTAAATGACCAGAATAAATGATATGTTTGTAAAAATCATTGCAGATCCCTCTAGTTCACACAGTGTACTGGTATGTTGCTGTGATTGTAGTGCACAGCATTCCAGGTTCAAGACTTGGCAGTGCTGATTATTTTGTTGCTGGGCAGAAGAAGGGCTGATGTAGACAGACTGATTAAGGCACTTTTAAGCAGTTGTAAGTGGGTTTGCATAGTTATACGCAGAGCTAAGCGATGCTAACAGACGGTTAAGCCCCGTTAGCTTCACTTAGCACCACTTACTCCCACTTACACTCACGCTAATTTTCTTTAAAGAAAAGAAAAGAGGGTGATAGAAAAGTTGTGAAATGGGGGCAAGCAGAGGGTAAAACATTATGATAAGCCGCTAGGTATGTGCAGGATGGATGCAGGAAAGGAACATAGCTCTACATTTCTTTGGCAGCAACAGCTGTGCATTACATGTATACAATTTGGAATTTACAGCCTCACACCCCAGAGGGAGGGGTGTTGGTGATAGACATTTGCAGAGTAATCAGTGGGTTGATTGATTAGTTTCCCTGTACATAGGGACAAAATGTAGAGCTATGTATGGGGCAATGTCTTTTTTTTTTTTTGCGGGACAGATGCCTTTTTTGTTTTTAAGGTGAGAGTGGGATGTTAGAGAAGGGCTATATGTATGTTTGGGGAGGTAGGTTGGGTGGGATAGGTTGCATTTGCAGACAGACAAGACAGACAAGACAGCAGACAGGGGTGGTATATGACACATGAGAGGGGTAAACACCTTTGATAGGGAGGGTGGTTGGGAATCCAAAGCCCATGAGCCCCAAATGGATACAGTGGAACTGAGGTCCCCACCCTTGGGCAGTCACCACTGCTCCTAATCGGTGGCAAAGGTGGCTGTGCTGTAGGCTGGACAGGGTGGGTGGCCTGCCCCTCAAAGTGCACCAGGCAGCCCTCAATATGGCACAGCTGCCCAACCAACTCTGGATGGTGCTGTGCACCAAACCCCGGACCTCACTGTGGGTGACAGGCTCCTATCCACACCTGCTCCCAGGTGGGGGATGGGACCCACCCCCTGAGATGGTTTCACCCAAAGGTGGTGCAGGACCAGTGGACATGGAAGGCTGGGGTTTGGTCCCAGACATGCTGAGTCCCACTGCCACAGCCAGATGAGGTGGGACAGGTGGATACACTGGGATCTGCCTTCCCAGACATGCTATGGTGTTGAGCTTTTAAAGAATATTTTGGTTCGTCATGAACAACACATTTCCAGACTAGTTATAACAGCATGCATGGATGTTCCAATTAACCCCATAAAACAGATTTGAAACAGTTGCATAGCAAAAAAAAAACACATGCATAAATGGAACAACAGTATGCATTGTAACAGCATGCCAGTTAGATTGAGGGCAACAGGCCACCAACAATGGTATTTGAACAAGGTATGTTAACATGCAAACAATCAGATATATGAAAAATAATATAACACAAATCCCAGCATTAGGTTTGGAGTAAAACATACCCATAGTATATGAATTTTAGTATGGATCCAGATGAGGGGTGGAGGGAGAGACAAAAAGTCCATTAACAACTGTTTATGCTTCTATTTTCCACAACAGTACTGCTCAATACTCTATGGGTCTGCCCTCACATTGCATCTGCCTATGGCCCATAGCTTCTGTAGCACAAACACACCTATTAAGCTGTCAGCCTGGACTGGTATGGGCAAACTGTAACACCTCTGGGTACATGACTAGAGGGGACTCATACATGTCACGGTTACATATCTGGCACAGGAGTGGTACCCTGAAGTGCTTTTATGTGAGTGTGCTACTGGCATATTTCAGCTGGTTTCCTATCTGTGTCCAGGGTTATTGGCAGCAGTGACCATTAGCTATGACAGCATGGCACTTGAGAGACATCTATCAGGAAGAGTGCATGTTGTATGTAGGTATCCTACTGTCATTTGCAGGCATGTAGAGGGACAGTTGAAGAGTTGTACACAGTTTATTAGTATTCCCTTCATATAGCTACTACCAACATTTACTTACCTATACAACTGGTGGAGAAAATATTTGTTTGCACTACCTGACTGTTTTTACATTTATTCCTGATTCCTTGTGTGTAGATATGCACACATCTTAGTAGCACTCCCTGGATTTGAACCATATCTGGGTATGCAAAATTAGCAACAAAGCTATTTCACATCATACTGAGCTACTGGGGAACTGCTGTTTTTAGTTTCACTGGTTTCTGTCTAATAGTCTTTTGGTTACACAGTCTGAACTTGTAGTCCTGTGATGCATACATGACAGATAGTTATTGTACTAATATGTAATCCTTTGGATTACTGCAATCTGGAAAGCAAAGGTTAATACAAGGCAATGCTGGCTGGAACACAATTTAAACCTTTACAAATTACTATTCAGTGTTCAGAGCTTCATGCAGTATATATTTCACATTTCAGTTATACCTTGTTTTACAGCTCCACCATCTGCGGTTTTCTTACAGCAGGTTCATAGAAGATGGTTAGTTAATGTATGCTGTCACAGCCACACTTGCTGTGAAGTATCTGTATACATTCTAAATGTCTAAAACAACATACAAGAATGCACACAACAGTTTGTTTTAGTTAGTTTTATTGCACATCAATATTACTCTGTCAAACTTTTTTATTTATTCAGTTCACACAGTAACAGTATACCTACTAGTAGTAAGCAATGTACTCCTTCTTAGCTATTTGAAAAATATACTGCAAAATAGATTTATACTCACTAACCTGTCAGCACAGCCTCAGGGGTCTGTCACTATGGGCTTCGATGCTCATAGCTCTCTCTGCTGCAGCCATGGAGGAGAGAAACAAACATTATGCATACCTGTCTATCACATTCTGAGGCTAGTATTTGCTACAGCCTACTTGATAGTGATACTTACTCACTACTGGTGCATTCTGTGCCTGTGCATCTTGGATCCACTGGGCCAAGAGTGCCCCCTTCCTCTGCTTTAGGTCAGCATTGTGGTGTCGTACCTGCTCAGCAGTCTGGGGGATGCCAGTAGCATTGGTAAGATCATGTGCAAGACAGTCCCAGGCCTTCATTTTGTATTGTGAGACCTGGTACTGGCCTTGCGGCAGTCTCTCATCATGGTTTTTGACAAGGATTCCAGCCATGACCCTGGAGTCCTGAATGCTCCAGCTCTGTGTCCGAAAGCATGATCCCTCTCCAATGCCAGACATGTTCCTGCAGAGCTCAAACTAAACAGGTTATGGCTGTATTCCCACCTGCACAGTTTAAATAAGGCCATATTCCCACCCTTTAATGTCAATGGACATTTCCAAAATGCTGAGCACAGCTTAGCAACACAGGAACCTGCTGAACAGTGCTTAATGGGGTAATTGATGAGCACTGCTTAACACTGGAAAATCTGCTTAGCTGAGTTATCTGCTGCTTAGCAATCACAGGTAAGATATGCATAAACCTGGTAAGCATAGCTGAGTATTGCTGACCATTGCTTACTTTTCATTTTAAAAAATATCAATGAGGGCTTAATTTAGTAGGTGTATATGATTTACTTTACATGACATCCCTCTATGTGTTTTCATTACATTAGCAAAGGGTGTGACTATACTGTATAGGACACTTGTGCATACATGGTTGATTTCACATCTTATATGCACTCACACTTTCATTCTACACTAGCTACACTTCTCTGTTAGAGAAAAAGCAGTTACTACATCATTTAAGTGTAAAAAAATAATTTTAACACTGTTTTCCCATATAAAAATAACTTGCTTGTCTTGGTACTCAACAGTGAACACCTGCATGTATAGCTGGGATTCTAACCACTAAACTATCTCCACTTAGCTATTTAAGCTGTATATTTCTATTTATCTCCTATGGGAAGTTTAAGCAATGCTAAGTGGAGGGCCTTAACGTGCACACCAGCTTAGCTAAGCTTAAACATTCCTTAGGATGTAAAAAATATTTATTATATTATAGTTATATTATTATGCTATATAGTGAGTATTGTGGTTTTCTGACAACTCATTGAGGACTGCAGTCAGGAAATAATGGCATACATTTTACTTTCAGGCTTCTATCCTTCAGAAATTCATGCTAATGCATATCCTGTTTTTCATCCACTCTTCTAAGTGTGTGAGGGCCATATTTAAGTAGTGTCCCTATTTCTAGTGTTTTGTCCCCTTGTTATTTGTCCCTTTCTCCACATGGACTGCTGTCAGGGAATATTGGCATACATTTGACTTTCAGACATCTTCAGAAATTCATGCTAATGCCTGGCCTGTTTTCTATCAACTTTCTAAGTTTGTGAGGGCAATATGTAAGATGTGTCCCTTTTCAGGGCTTTATCCCCCATTATCTATGCCTTTGTACACATTTCCTGCTTTAGCAGGTTGAGAGGTGTTGTATGGCACTTTTACAATGCAGGGGGTGTGTCAACAGAACCTGTCACACACTACCTGCATTGCATTCCTGCTGCCTATGTATTACAGTCTCACCAGACACTGAAATTATCATTTATTTCAGGGCAGTGTCCACAGACAAAATATTATACATGTAATAGTTACTATGTTTACTCAGAAATTTGGTTTAAGACCTAGAACCTAAAGAATACTACCACTATAAGAATAGTCTGTGCTGAAGAGTTTGCCATTTATGCTTCTTTCATAATCCCTGTGATTCAAGAAATATGAACATTTGTTTGAAATGTGAGGACATAATTTGATTCTGTCAAAAGACTCAGGCTCCACCTATTGGAAGTTACAGTGCAAAGTTCCTGAGCTCCATTGGAGGGAATGAGTTAAGAGGGATACCATTAAGATGATGTAGTGATGTATTTTCCAAAGGTGAATAAATTGCAATTTTTGTGTGTATTTAAGGTGAGTCTGCCACTGAAAGACCTGGTATTTATCTTGTCCATGTCATGCTGTATCCCCTGAGATTCTGCGGGGAATTTGACTATTGCACCCAGTGTGCACTCATCTACAAACTTAGTTAACCACAGTTTTCTTGATACCTGCTTTTATATGTGAGAAGTCCCCTGTCTTAATAGTGTGGGTTCTGTTGGAAAGCTAGATGGCTAGCTAGCAGACTACATAAAGATGTTTGCTGAGTTGTGAGAGTTTATCTATACAAACAACATGTAGGCTGTTGTTAAAAGACTTGTGAAGTTCAAGACTGAACTTTAAATTAGGTTTAGTAAGTGCAAACTATGTTTTACAAATTCAAAAGTGTATAGCTGCATGGTTTTGGGTCATCTATGTCAATGTTTATGAGCTCAGAAGTTATGTATTCCATAACTTACAGACAATCCTTTTGAGGTTAATCGGTCTATAGTTTCTGTGGCTATCAGAGGGCCACTTTTATGTAATGATGCTATTATAATTTTTCACATTTCTCGGACACTACCTGTGAAGAGACTTAAACTAAAGAGGTTTAACTCATTTAATCCTGAACAGCAGGAGGCAATTAACATACTTGCTTCCTGAGACCTTCTGAGCCAAGAAACCACTTACATCACAAGAACTTTTCTCCAATATTCTCTACTGAAAACAGTTCATTAGACTTATAATATCTGATAAGTGGTATGAGTTACAAGAAATGCAAAATTTGATATATGTTTAGAAGACAATGGGATATATACTGGTGTCAGTATCAAAGGTCTGCCTTAGTTTTATGTATGTGTTTTTGCCAGACCTACAAAAGTTAGACTTTGAAACCAGTGACAAGAATGCCTGATTCAGAAGCACAAACAAGTCTCCAGTAAAGTTGAGTATACTCTTACAGGATACACAGGAATCCTGCTTTCTTGATGGCTATACTCTTGTAGGAAGAAATGAGTTAATAAGAGTATGGTTAGGTATTGGTGGTTAACACTTACTAGCAGATAGCCAGAGGTATTTGTAGATCCCATGGAACTAGTTTTTTTTATTTTAAATAGTGTGGATATTACCTGGACCAAGGTAATTTTGGAAATTTGGGAGGGATAGAGTGGTTAGTATGGGAGTGCAGTGGTATATCTGACTTGTTAGGGAGAATGAAATTAAATCCGAAATTCTCTGTAAGGACATTAGTAATAACCTCAGGGATTTACTTTCTAGTTTTAAGTCCCTTTTGTATTTGAAAAAATGGATCTGTTACAGACAGTTTGAAGTTACTTCACATTATTGCAAACTTTTTTTTATATGAGAATTCAGCCATAAAGATTTATTTCAGAATTTAGCATTATTATTGCTGCAAATGGGAACAAACTTCCTGATGAATATATTCAGAATGGACTAGTGTTCAAAACAAAATGCGTAGCATCAGACACTGGGTTATTTGGAGAATTATACCATTTATAGGTTTAAGAAAATCTTTAAATAGGAGAGGCTTTCTTTGGAGTAAACATGAAATACTGTGGGGTGTGGGGGCCTTTCAATGAAAGTTTTAAGGGATGTGGTTACTATCATGTCGACAGAATCTGCTACAAAGGTAGCCATACCAGAATGAATACAGTAAGGGGAGACTCTGGTAAGGACAGACTATCACCCTGATGGAAAGGAAAACAAATTGCTTAAGGGAATTAGAGTTAAAATAATGAGGATTATTTGAGCACATTTTTCACCAGCTGTATAGGCATGCTAGTTTATAGTGGGATTGTTAAAGTCACCCTTAATAAATGTATTCAGCTTTATGAATAACTTTTTAATCTGAACTAAGTAATCAGCATGTTCACAGATATGGACAAGGAAGGGACCCTATAGTTGCATTACTTTTACCTCTGTAACTTACAGTACTGTATCATGCATGTTTGTCACAAAAAATCGACCCCCTAATGAATTTGTATATCACCACACAGTTCCCTGAAGACCTTAATGTAAGGATGGCGTGCCATGTTAGCATATGCAACTATAAAAATATGCATGGCTTCAAGGTAAAGCATGTCTATGTGATCAACTATTTTATTGGTCAAGCTTCTAGCATTAAAATGTGTTACTGTGATACTGTCATAATTAGAATTTGCTAAGAATTATGTCCAGAATTGAATTTTGCCTAAAAAGGCATTATTGGCACAATAAAGGATTTAGTCAGAAAGTGAAAGCCATGAGAATGAGAGGTGGAGCCTATCAATGGCAAAGCTGAAGGGTCCTGTAACCACGTCATCCCAGGCAAATATGTGCTGTAGCACAACTGGGATGACACCAGTCAACTAGCTAGTTGTTAAAGCCAAATGTTTTATCTTTGAGCTTAGCCATCATTCTTGGTGAAAGTAGCACACTGTAGCATCAGTGTCCTTCCTTTCTCAGAGGTGCGATAATATAGTTCAGTAGTATCTGTATAAATTTTGTCCATTGTGAACCACCTGAGGTCATTCACTCCTACATGTGTGAACATCAGCTTATTCTCATATTTAGGAAAGTGAAGGGAACTAAGAGCCTTTGAAACAGCTCTAATTCCTGTAATGGTGGGACAGCTTGCTGGTACCCTTTCCTTGTCTAATATGGTATGTGGTGTGGAGTGTCAGTGTGCGTAACCATGGAACACCAGTAACAAGGACCTTGTGACTGTCTACAAGACTACTGAACTCTAAGAGAGAAGGTAGGCAGTTCTGGTGATTCATAACAGAAGCATATTTTCATATTTTAAAGTAAGAGGACATTAGGTAAGGAAATGCTACATACAAAATCTGTGAGTTGATCATTTCTTTTTCTTTCACCCTAGAATCATCATGCTCACTTGCAGGATTATTATGTCCTAAGCAATCAAATTAAAAATATTCCTGGTTCCTACATTTGATGTAGTACCTTTCACATCTCATTTTATTATTCCCTGCCTCGTCACATTGTTCACATATAACCTAAAACTTCTTGAGCTGACAAATGCCACATATCAAAACACATTTTGTAGGCAGCATATATCATTACTACTGTGCTTCTACTAATAAAAATCTGTCTATCCAAGATAATTAGACGGCCATCTTGTACATTTAATCCTATAAACCCTTCCACCATCTCCTCAGTCCACTGATGCAGTCTGTCCACCATTTAATTCAAGGGCTAGTTAACGTCACCTTACTTTTTATTTCATATTTAGCATTTGTCTCAGGCACATAAGTATCTATAAAGCAAGCTTGCATTTGTGCTTTTGGTTCAGATGATGATCATAAACATTGCTTATCTTTTACTAAAATCTATTAAGACCATTTATAGTACCTCCTCAGTCTCAAATGTAGTATCACTCAGAATTTCAATTAAAATCTACACGAGCACAGATGTGCAGTATTTGCATTTGTAGTCCTAAAGGAGCAAAAAACATTTTACCAGAAACCATACCTGTCTGATTAGGCCCCTATTTTTGTAAAAAAAAATAAATAAATAACCAAGGAGAAAATGTATTTTTAGCCAATGACTCGGTCTCAGTTTTTAACCTGTTCACAACTGTGGCACCAGGTTCCTTCTCACAGCACCTGCAAAGGACACAAGATGTGTTGAAGTCTTTGATATAACTTTCAGTTACTGAACACATCTGGAAATCACTGAAGACTGTTTAGATGCAGCATCAGTATTTTTATCTAAATTATCATTATACTTTGGCGCGGAGCAGTCTTGTACTTCTGATAACTACAAGGTAAGATCCATATCATTAGAAAAGAAACCTCCACCTCTGCATAATCAGAAACTGTCTGGATTTATTAACCTTATGACAGCCATAGGTTTAATTATCTATGAACCTGTTTTATAACCCATCCCTTAACTATAGTATTAACACTTCCTGTCTTACGTACTTCCTTCCCTCACCTACATTTCTTTGATTTTCTAACCACTAATCAAATGCTCTCTTATCCATTTGACAAACCCACTAATATATCTCTTCAAGTCCACAATGCTCAACATCTACTGATGTATATTTTATACTATAATAGTTGCCTTTATTTCATGGATGTAATCTAATTAGTAAATATATGTGAAATCGTTTATATATATATATATATATATATATATATATATATATATATATATATATATATATATATATATTAGTTAATATTTGTTCATATCAATTAGTGAGTGCCTGTTTAAAAATATTTGAAATGTATTAAAGTTTTTCTCCCTGGGCATCTGCTAGAAAGTTTTTTTTTCACTAAACTCAGTCAGACAAACCCAGTAAACAAAATCAAAATAAAATACTATGTTTACAATGGTATTTTGCAGCTTGTCATATTTGGAAAAAACAAGTCAAGAGAACTCAATTTTAAGCCACCATTTACTGTGTCAACAATGCATTTCTTTTCAAAACTCATCACTTTGATGCCATTTCTATCCTAAATGTTCTCTACAAAATCACATCAGCTCCTTGCTGTCATACTGTAGACAAAACATGTAACATTAACAGGAAGTGAATACGGGAATTCTCCTAGCATCATTGTCATATCTCCCCTAGTCTGCATAAATATACATCTGGTGACATTGCACTGCATGTACCTCTCTGTATTTGAAAAATATTTATTCATATACCACTCATATAACTGTTATTTTTAATCATAATTGTTTGTAAATTATGTAACTGATGCCAAGCATGTCTAAATAATGGAACTGAATGAAACTGACTGTAAATAAAGAAAAATGCAAATCATGTCCTTGATGTTTGTACAATGGAACTTTTCTCTTTGGGCCTCTGCTGAAAAAGGGCATTGCTCAGATGGACTTTCCCCAAAAACAAATGCTAACAAAATAATAAATAAATATAATTTTGTGAGTCCCCTGAAAATAAGCAATAGGTCTAGTGGGACTAACTCAGTCAACAAAGCATGCATACATACTTACGTGCATAAATAAATGATTAAATGAAAAGTAGGTAATCAGCTTTCTGATCAAATCAGCAATGACATCATTTCTTCTATGCAGTTGGTGTACTGAGTGCTAATGTCAGCCTTCATTTCCATCACTTTAGAATTCTTCTTGGCAGATTTAGTTTGTTAATGGTATCCATTACAAGCCTGTAGAGTATAGTTATAATCTGATCCATATATTCTCCATTTGATGTTAAACTAGTTATGAATTCACCACTTAATCCTTAATTCACTACAACTTTCACATACTTAAAATGCACAACTCTGCATTCATTTAAGACATACAACATGCACTGTCTGTTACACTTCTGCCATTTTGTCCTAAGGCACCTTCCCCTCTCTATCTGTTTGCTGCAGTGTACTCTTTTCTAGAGATATCATCACTTATACAAAGGTCATAGCTGTTTGCTAGTCAGCATTAATGTGACTTAACAATAATGATAAACAGATCTGATGAGAGATTACTGCAGAGTGTTATTATGTTTATAATAACCTGCCACCCTTCCAGCTATAACCCATGCACACCTATGTAATATAAACTCTGGCATTCCCTATTGTGAATTATTCATTTCTAAGCATGCACACGGTTTTCACATCTATGAGTTCTAGGGGGAAAAACTAGTCTTTTCCATCAACTTTTCTACTGGAAATGTTTTTGTGATAGTTTTTTCTTGATTCTCCCTGTTTCCTATTGCATGCCTTCTCCAAATATTTTAGAACACTTTCAGAATTTATGTCTGAAATCATATCAAACAATCACTTGTCATTATAAGTTCATTTGTATCTGGGTGTGATGACTTTTTCCTCATAGTTCTTTGGAAGCAGTCCATACATCAACTAAATATCTTAGTCTAAACTGTCTCAGTGATTTTTGAGTTGCAATATTTTGAGTCCTTACCAATTACTAAGGCACTCAAACTGAAAGAGTAGCCATAATTAAACTGTTTATTGATGTATAGGATGGTAACTTTTCTTCAACAGTTGACATTAGCATTAGACTGAATTGGAGCAGTTCAGATTCTTCCATTGAAGGCTAGCAATAATTCTGATCATATCAATTCATAGTTTTAAAGCAGATTTGAGAACAGGAAAACTAAAAATACATTATGTAACCTTTAAAGTTTGCCTTACTACTCCATGTGTTTGGGCACTAATATAAAATTCTTCATGAATCCTGAAGAAAAATGGATTTGTTTTTGAAAATATGGTAACTACCAATTTTGAGAGTCCTCAGTTCTGTGCATTCAGCTTTAAATTATAAGCATGGAAACTTAACTAAGGACAGTTGTGTTGCCTTTCTTCCTTCTCTGAATGTTAAAGAAGTTCCAATTTAAGCTCCAAGAATGTAAAGTATGTATGTCAAGCAATCTAAAATAGAGTGTTTGGAAACTTCATAAGGCTTGCATAGACTGCATCTGCAAGTGTGAAGTATTTATGGCAAGCAATCTGAAACAGGAGTTTTGGAATAATCATAGGGCTTGATTAGACTGTCTTTGCAGATGATTTCACAAAAGAGATATTGGTTTTCTTGGATACCTTCAGCAAGCATATACAGGAAACCAATAAGCAAACCAAGAGAAAATTAAATTGAGTCTTTTTAATTTGCAAAAAGCAAAGCCTATTGAATGATACAAAGTGCTTTTCAGAGATCAGGAGTTACTGTTTAAAATACTGCTGGAAATATGGAGGAAATTGGCTGCCTTTCTGTTATATAAAAATACCTATGTGAACACAGTTATTAAGTATAATGAGTTAGAATGCATTTGTATAAACGCACATTATATAACATAATGTACATGTTCTACAATGAATTGGAGAGTGATTCATTTAAAATGAAGACTAAATGTAAGGTGAAACAAATTTACATGGAACTCATGTGGGTTGTCACTCGCCCCTCTCTAGTATAGATGACGAACAGGCAGAGAAGTTCATTTATATGCTTTATTACATAGAAACACATCAGGATGGATAGCAGCATTAGAAAATATAAACAAACTGATTAACAGACAGACTACACACACATATACATTTACATCTCAACAGCTTAGTACAAAATGTCAGTCAGGTTCACATGTGCTTAGTGTTTATACACTTGTGCAAGCCCCTAGAAAGCTTCTTAAAGCTGTACACACATATTGATCTACATCCTCCCTCTTAAATAGATTGTCCTCAATAAAATTACATTAGAATAAGATGTGCAATAATACAGACATTAGAAACAAACACAATCTGCATGTCCAAGTTGCTGTGTATCTGTAACATGGTCTGGAAATATGACCTGATCTAGTGATATAGTAATCAGGACTGGGTTTAGCAACAAGGACAGTCTTCAGTGAACGATTCATACCAGGAATTCCAGGATTCATCTCAGGAACAAGGATATGTATTGGAATGTCCTCTGGAACTGGAATGCTGGATAACTCACTCTGAGATAAAGAATTTCTCTCACAGGCTAGATGTTATGGTACAGGCTCAAACACTGCCATCAAATGTCTCCGATTCCACATAAACTCTACTCCTTGTGATTCCACAATGTACGATCTTGGCTCTTGGCAAATACTCTTCACGACTGCAATCCGATCTTAATCTTTGCACATTTGCATTCTCACTGTCTCTCCTTCACATAATGGATTCAGTGGTTTGCTGGATTTGATGTAATAAGACTTCTGGGATCGGCATTTCTTTAACAGATGGGCTTTCACAGATCTGTTATTCTTAGCACTTGGAGCCCATAAACTGCTGCTGACTGATAATGTGGTTCTGGTTTGTCTTGACAGAAGTCTCTGGGCAGGTGAACAAAGATGTTTATCATGAGGAATATTTCTGAGATTCAAGGGATTCAGGAAAACATCACTATTGCCTTGTTTCTACTTATCAAGTAACTGTTTTGCACTTTGAACTGCACGTTCTGCCAAGCCATTTGACTGTGGGTACTCGGGATTACTGGTAACATGGATAAAGTTCCTCTCTTCAGCGAATCTTTTGAATTGCTGGCTAGTAAACTGTGTGCCATTGTCAGAAATAACTTTGTGCAGACTACCATGGACTGCAAATTGATGCTTCATCTTAGTAATGACAGTACTGGATGCTAGGTTAGGAAGTAGATCAATTTTGAACTAACTAGAATAAGAGTCGACTAACACCAAGTAATGTTGACCATTCCATTTGAAAATGTCAGTGGCTACTCTTGGCCAAGGTAGTTCAGGAATCTGGTTTAGCTGAAGTGCTTCCTTCTGTTGATCCGACTTTGTACAATTACATGCAGAACAAAAAGAAAGTACTCTCTCAATATCTTGTGACATAGAAGGCCAAAATACAAGTCCTCTCAACCTCCTTTTAGTAGAATCAGTTCATGGGTGGCCACAATGCAAGATAGTAATGTACTCTTGTTGCAAGTACTTTGGAACAATTACTTTTGGACCTTTCATGATGATAACATTGTTAGACAAAATCTCATCTTTGTAAGGAAAACTAGATTACTTTGACAGTCATCCTCGATTGATAAAGTGATTGAGCTTCTGTAAAACAGGATCTGAGACTGTGTGATTGCTAAGCTCATCGAGATGTGTGGAAGACAAATGTTTCACTTCCATGGCTTCAACATTAAGTTTCTTGGTCTCATGCTTTTTTGTGGTGTTTCTGGGTGATCTGGATAATGTACCAGCAAGATAAATAAGTTTGCCTTTTGTGTAGACAAGAGTGAAATTATACTTTTGCAATCTCAACATCATACATTGCAACCTGGCTGGAGCTGTATTCATAGGCTTTCTCAAAATAGTGACCAGAGGTTAGGGGTCTGTTTCAATCTGGATAGGTTGACCATAAATATAATCATGGAACAGTGAACATGCAAACACAATTGTTAAAAGTTGTTTCTGTATCTGAGCATACTGCATTTCAGTTTGGGTTAGAGCTCTGGACTGCACCAAGACCAAATTTCGAAGCATCACAAGTAAGAGTAACTGGTTTGTGAACATCATAGTATCTGAGGATTAGTGGACTGGCAATTCTCTGTTTCAGGATATCAAATGCTCTTTGGTGTTGTTCTGACCATGACCATGATACAGCTTTCATGTCAGCTCTCTAAGTAGTGCTGTTAGTTGGATCAAGCCTGGAATGAACTTGCCTAGGTAGTTAACCATGCCAAAAAAATGTTGATGGGCTTGAACACTGACTGGAGCTGGCATCTCAAGAATAGCTGTTTGCTTGGAAGGGTCTGGTTGTAAGCCTGATCTAGTAAACAAATGACCAACATAAGTGACTTCTCATAAACTCAACCTGCATTTCTGAGGATTCAGCTTAAGATTCACTTGACATGCTTTTTCCAGCACTTTCATGAGGTTTCTGTCATGCTTAGCTTCTTACCTTCACTATCACCTCTTACTAGAATATCATCTATTATAATAGCACATGGATACCCAGAAAAAACTTGCTCCATTGCACATCGAATGGCTTCACTGGCAGAATTTATCCCAAATGGCATTGTCAAAAATCTGTAACTGCCAAATGGAGTACTAAATGTAGTTAGTAATGAGGATTTCTTGTCAAGCAAAATTTGTCAAAATGAACTCTGCTTCTAAGACACAAAAAACAATGGCACTTGGCATCAGAGCTGCAACTTCATTGACTGTATGCATTGGGTGATGAGGTCTTTTCAGTGCTTTGTTCAAATCGTGTGGCTCAATACATATTCTGATATCATCTGGGCTTTTCTTATGACCTACCACCATGGAAGATACCCACTCAGCTGGTTCTTCAACTGGGCAAATTGTACCTCATTGCACCATTTTATCTAGCTCGGCTTTGACTCTGTTCTGCATAGCTATTGGAACTTTCCAGGCTGGCTTGATAACTGGGCTGACATCTGGGTCTAACTTCATGGAGTACATAACTGGAAAGTTGCCTAGTTTGTCTTCAAAAAGATCATTGAAGGTAGAAAAAATATACTGAGTGAAATTTGAGCAGTGGTCTTTTAAACTAACATAATGGACTTCTTTATTAAATGAAAACAGTCCCATTTTCAAACAGTCTCTGAGCCCTAATAATGACTAGATGTGCCTTGTGACTGTATACAATAACAAGTTGTAGCTTCTCCCAGCAGAGTAACATGAAAGCACCACTGACCTTTCAGTATGAATCTCTTCACCACCATAAGCCACAGGCTTCATGCATTTTGCCAAATCAAGCTTTTCACCAGCAAATAATTCTGCAGACATAACATTGCAATTTGAACCAGTGTCAGGTTTGAGCTCTATGAGTTTTCCATTTATCCGGACAGTACAACATACTTCATTCTTTGCTATTGCATTTGAGAGATTGTTGACCAAAAGCTAAACATTTTTCCTTTTAGGCTCAGGACTTCCACCACAGTTATGACAGCTGGTTATAAAACTGGGTGGGGGCCCATTCTTTGTTTGCTGACTCACCCTTGTGCTTCACTGAGACTGTACATAATCTGGAATTTGCTAGAAAGCTATGGGGCTTCCCAGTGACTATTGCAGGGTTTACAGTTGCTGCCATGTGGTTGGGCCTGTTTCTTTAAACCACTTGCTGCATACTATCAACACTGGCTTTACTGCAGTACCTTCCAAGGACAACCTCATGTGTAAGCATGCATTGCTCATTTGTAGGCATAGATGTGTGCTTTTCTGTAAGCTCATATATTTGACAGATCTCAATGGCCTTATTCAAAGTTAAATCACTGTCATGGAACAAATCTTTCTCACAGCATCATCTTTAATACCACACACAATTTTGTTTTTATCAACTCATCCCTTAAGTCAACAAATCTGCATATTGTAGACTTGTTGCTTAAATCAGTTATATATGCTGCAACAGTTTCACCAGGATTTAATCCCTTGTGTAAAATAATTGTTTTTTCATTGTAACATTCACTTGCGGGATACACATTTCTCTAAATTTATGTTTTAAGCACTTGGGGTCCTTCCTTGACTCAGCCAGTACAACTATATAATGGTTTCCCATTCTTCTGCAAAGGCAGAAGGTGCATAGACAAATGAATGTTCCTTTTCAATGGCTTCTGACCCAACTAAATTAAGCAAAACAAATGCCTTTGTACAGTCATCTTTATCAGAAAAGGCAGCCTGTATGAAACTATTGTATTCTTGTTCAAACACTCTCCAGTTCTCTGCAATATTATTGTCAAACACAAGTGGACCTGGTTTTCGAAATCTGTCTGCCATGCCAACAAATTATGCCCAAACAACTGAAAAATATGGCCCTTGTAATTATATATGAACAAGCTGCTAAATGTGCCTGTAAAAACATTCAAATGAACAACAAACTTTTCAAAATACTGTACTTTGTGAAATATGGTTTGAAACGGCTGTATTTTGTGAAATAACTGTACTGTAATACTGCACAAACATACAAGCACTTCATACACTTCAGGCAACTCGAATAGCTTTGATTAATGCGAAAATGTAGTGCTTAGTGAATAATTGTGGTTGTTGTTAATATATCATAATTTCAAATATTTCTGTTACTTAGAAATTCATATAGAGCATTCTGAATGCCTAATTTCATATTTTGTGAATAAGAAATAGTTTGAGCAAGTTTTAATACCTAAAATTAATTTCTGACCTGTTTTGTGAGTTATACTTGCAGTAGGGATGCTTTACTCCTCTGAATTCCTCCAATCTTAACTGAGTGCCTCTCGGTCTCGAAGCTGAGGAATCTGGATCCCATTCTGGCACCATGTCGCTCGTCCCTCTCTAGTATAGATGATGAGCAAGCAGGGTAGTTCGTCTGATGAAGTTGTTGGAGTACACCGACGAAAGTGCTTACTCTATCTACAATAAAACAGTGTTGCTGTGGTTCCGCTGCTGCCGTTTTTCTGCTTTTTAATTAAATGAAGTGGGGCTGAATGCATTACTGTGCTGTGTTTGATCATTCCTATGGACATTTGTATTAAATATCGATTTAAAATACTGATTTATATATATTTGAACAAATTGCTTAAATTGTGTAACTTCCAGGACAAAGATTAAAATAAGTCTGCCTTATTGCTTGCAGTACTCACATTCTTGTTGTCATAACAATACTCATCAAAATAGGTTAAGATTTTCTGCTCAAACTGATTATATAGACAATGAACTGTATATATTTGTTCTATATAACATTAAGGTATTATATTTTATTTATTTATTTATTTATATTTTGTGTGATCGTCACATCTTTGTGACTTGTATTTTTTCTTCTCTACCTCGACCCTTTTTTGCTTGGTAGTTATAATTTTAGACATCTCTGTAGTACTATTTTCTTCCTATGTACCCACAGAGTTGGTGTCATTAATACTAGAATAGTCAAGGGCATAATTACAAGAATACCTTCAGAAATAAGCAGCGTGTTGATTCGATGGTGGTTTAGTGTCCCTAAACTTCCAGAGATTGGGGTTCTTAGTGTTCTGACAAAATAAGAACTGTAAGAAAAAAATATATTTATATAGTAAAACTGTTAATTACAATCTGGTTTTATGTATAATCCAGTAAAATATATATGTTTGGCAAGTATTAAAAGGCTTTCTGTTATATTAGAATAGGTCAGAACACATTATCACCACAGACAACAGGAAGAAACAAATGTGTTTTTATTCTGCGGCTGTTCTTTGCCGGTCAGTACTGGCAGATTTAACTGCTAGAGTATTAGCCAATCTTACCAATTGAAGCAAAGGGTGTCTCTCATGCCACTGAAGATATAATGCATAAGCTAATTTCTGTTTTTATTTCCTGACACCCCCATTTTATTCGCTGTCATTTCAGTGAAGCATATTAAAGTAACACGTCTTCAGTTATCTGAGTATAAAGGAGTATCAGATTTCATTATAATTAATTCCAATAACACAGCGAGTGTATTTAAGGGACTCCTGTAATTAGTACAACAGAGTATAGAGTGAATTTCCACCAGCAGTAAATACAACTAGTACATAAAAGTACTGGTTTACTTTTGAGTACCCAAAAGTGTGAAATTCATTGAAGTATTTATTTATTTTTGTTTCTTTTTTATTATTTTTTAGACAAATTATTATTAAAACTAAAGAAAAATCTGTGCTTGCTACACAAAACAGATTTGATTATGATGATTAACTAATTCAAGCTGACTTGCAAGGACATCTACAGTAGGTAAGGAAAAAACAATTAATTTAGACTGTTAGAAGAGTAGTAAACAAACATCTATTTTCAAAACTGTGTGTGTGTGTGTGTGTGTGTGTGTGTGTGTGTGTGTGTGTGTGTGTGTGTGTGTGTGTGTGTGTGTGTGTGTGCGCGTGTGTGTGTGTGTGTTTAATATAAAATGGTGGTACTAGAAGGTTTACAAAAAAATGCTTTGAGACAGACAGCAGTTATGGTGGTTGTCTCCAGAAATACAGCATATCACCAGATCTAGTAAAGAATGCTATTTTTTTAAAACTACTATAGTACAAAACAATGATTTGAGGCAGGCAACAGTTTTGGTGGTTGTCAGTAGAAACACACACAGCATTAACACTTTCAGAAAGTAAAAGTAGTTAAATTATTGTTGAGAAACCCTATATCCAGAAGATGTAGAATTAGCTTCAAAATAAGCATTACTCCTATGGCTGGCATGTTCTGCTATAATTAACAAGTATCTTTTTTATATTTTTATTCTGAGGGCAGACCTAACAGTTACCTTGTTATCGTTCAGGAAGTTTGCATGAAATCTTCCAAAGGCTACATCTTGAAAATCAATTTATATCCTATATATATGTGTTCAAACACAGACTTATTTCTCTAGAACCATGAATGTTACTAAAGAAGTGTGAATGACAAAGTGTTCAACACAAAGTAATCTTTGCAGTGGTCACTTTCATTCGATTCTAGGACTTCAACAGGATTTTATAGTTCACAATTACACAGAAAATATAATTTCTTGTCATTTGTTTGTAAATAATATCCAATATCTCAGTAAGTACTAAAGCTACACACATGCCACCAGTATTTTATTCATTCAGCTATAGGCTTTCATACGATCCTAAGGATTTCTGTCTATGCTGCTCAGCTACTGAAATATTTAGAAAAAGTGTAAGATTTATAACAATAAAAAGAAAAGATGCATAAACATTTAATATCACTTCAGCTGCATTAGACAGAGGTCAGCTATCAGTACAATTCTGTTGCCCTTTAAGATGAAATATTTAAATCACTTGTATGGAGCATGGTTATAGAATTATTGATGTAAATATGAACAGGTAATACTAGATGACAGGAGACATCCCAGGAATGACCCTAGAGAAACGCCTGGAGCTGTCACCAGGGTTTAATTAATTAATACATGCTTACAATCACTGAAAGAGAAAAAATATGTTATTATTTTGTTCTTATACCACACAGCTTGAAATTACTTTAATTATTTATTTATCAGAATACCTATAAGTTGAAACTGAAAAAAAAGAACATTTACAGCTGTAGCCAGACCAGAAATGCAAAGATATCTGGCATAATGGGATTACAGTAATTTAACTGTAGTACTCAATGCTTTAGGAAACTTGCTTCCATTTTTTCATAAAAATATTTATTTACTGCAGTCATAGAGGAGTATATTATTCACATTTGTGGGCAAATACAAATGCAGAAGGTAAGAAAGTAAGCACCACAGTTCGAGAATTAAACCAGACCACCTGGAATACCATTCTGATTACCATTTGCACCTGCGTACAGCTGGAATGGGATTTTCTGAAGCATATTTAGCATCTTCAATGCATAGCCTTGTGGCTATACAAGTAATGAATGTCCTGTATGCCTGTGTTATTTCCATATGTTCTGTTGGCAGCTGGCATGAGAAAGACAGAAGAGAGCCATTATATGCAGGGAACACAGATGGGCAGATTGACACATCTGCATTAATATTATTAGCTGCAACTGAATGCAAAATGCAGCATTCAGGCAACATATACAGTGTTATAGATTACATAGTTACTTACTGCCAAGGAAGTCAAAAGTCTTAGTCGGTACTAGGTAGAAACCTACAAAGATTTGGAGACTGAAAATCCTTAAGAATTTATTTTCACAGATGCACATACATATGTACGCGCGCGCGCACACACACACACACACACACACACACACACACACACACACACACACACACACACACATGCATCATTCCCAAGTGATAACTGACAGGTATGAACATCTGTTTATTCTATTAACTTTGAAACATTTTATTACAAAACAGATGTTTATTTTTGAGTCTTCCTCTAATGGTACCTTATAATATTATATTACTGCAATAATATTTATACCAATTGAAAAATGTGCGCACATTATTCATCTCTTATTATGAGCAGAATAATAGATATGGTGAGCACAGTAGTAAGAAAGAATAATATAAAAATTCTTGCTGATTCAAACGTTTACATTCATGAGGGAATCAGTACTTTTTGCAAGAATTATTCTGCATCAAAATATCAAACTCATATTTACCCTGTCAAAAGCATAACAATGCTCATTTCATGCAAATAATAAAAATGTGATACTTATTTTGAAAAAAAAAGAACAAATAATAAATTAAAAATGACTGAACACAGGGTGGTATTCCCAATCATTAAGTGAACTAATTAAGGCTTTCCACACTGTCGATGAATGAGCGCTGATAAACTGCAATTCATAAAGTCCACTTACACTAACATGCCACAGCTGTGAATAAAGCCTAAAAAATAAAATCATAATGAGATGTAAATGAGGAATAATATAAGAGTGTGATAATTAAACATTCTTATGCCTATTTGCAATTGACAGTGAATTGTTCCTGCTTTTCCACACGATCTGCTGAAACATTATATAAAACGAGTTTCACATGTTCTATCTTCTTTGCAATCTGCAAAGATGCTGTCACTTGCTGCTAGCCTTATTTTTTCCTATTGTGAGCTGCTTGTCTTGGCTGAGCCAAAGCCACTTGCAGATAGCATTGCTCACCAACCAAGAATGTGTAGATATAAGCAGAGAATAATATGCTATAATTTTGAAAATTGGTAAATACTTGATAGGTTTACAGAGGATCTTACTGAGCATGTATGACCCCCATATGGGTACTGGAGGAATGTTTGAACTTCTTATCCCTGTGGATAGTACAGTTTGTATAGCCCTCACTAGACATGCAACAGTGACCTTTCAGCAACAAACTGAAAACATACTGGGCATTTCACAGTTTTCTGTCTTGAGGATATTGAAGCAGTTCTTAGATGTACTTCTGGCTCATGTGGATCAGTACATCTATTGCCTGGTATCCATCTGGTCCATGGGGTGAGAGGTACCACAATAGGAAGGGCTACCATTCCATCAATTGCAGGTAGTGTGTGATGCATGGGGGTGCATCACCAATGTCTCTGCCCAGCATCCTAGCAGTGCACATGAATCTCATATCTGGTATACTAGCTCACTTTACCCCTTCTTCCTGCATGGTAGGATGCCCAGTGCCTATCTTGTTGGTAAGTGGAAAACATTTTTCTCTTTTTTTCTGTTTTATTTAAGTAGTTATTTATGGTAAAATGTATTGCTGAATACTAAACCACTTTTTCTTTCTTTTGCCTAAATATATACATACACACACACACACACACACACACACACAATTCTCTCTCTCTCTTTTTTGTCTTTCAGATAATGCTGGATACCCACTGGAGCCATGGCTCATAATACCAGTGAGAAATCTACATAGAGCTGCAGAAGAAAACTTTAACACTGCCCTGTCCCTCAACTGTATTCTCTTTGGGAGGACTCTGACTTCCTGAATAATCATTTCAGGCACCTGGATGAGTCTGAGGGTGCCCTTCATTATGACCCAGCTACTGCGTGCATGATATTTACTCCATGTTGCATTCTGCACAACATGATCATATGCTGGTCTGTTGGTGAAGTGACCCATGCTGTCACTGCAGTTCCCAATTCCAGACCCACTATGACTAATGATGACCAGCCAGCAGCAGTAAGGACCCCATGCAGCAGGATCATTCATACATGTCATACAGCTGTGCAGGTAAAGAGTTGTCATCTAGTCTAGAACTACAGACCAAGACATTCAGGTTAGTGTTTCCTTGCTTGTAAGAAAACACATAGAGCATAAATGATAAATGCAGTGGTATTTGTGGGATATGCTGTGAGATGCATGGTCTACTGTCACTGTTCATCTGATATTCCTTCTCATTTTTAAATAATTATGATTTTTTTAATACTACAGAAGTTACTCATATTATTGTTTGCAAAACTCATGTCTGAGTGCTCACTGACTCCTACTTGATATCATATAATTAATAATCACACTTTAATTGTTTTGGATAATGAAGTCTAATGAGGTGGTGTACCTAAGTTTGCACATCCTGAATGCCCTCATGTAGCTTAGTAAAAAGTGCTAACTCAGTATTTAACATGAGATCCTACCGTGTATTTGAATAAAAACATATTATATCATGCAATGCTTCTACTGTCAAAATTATGTTGTCTGTTGAGGTACTGAGCATCAGATTATTTCATTTTGTCATACACAATAATATGTGGATTCAGAGACAAAAAATATATTCAGTTCTGCAGTGGTAAAAGCGAAGCTGAAGCAGTGTTTGCATTGCAGGATGCCCATTTTTTAACACCTTTATTAAATTATCACATAAGATATAATCAAGCATATATTAATAGAAAAAAAAACAAACCATTTTTAACATTTTCCATTTAAATACAATATACATCACATATATTTTCTGAGCTGCTATTATCAGTTCAGCATTATAACAATTGCTGAAATCCTGCCTTTCCTTACACCTCGCTCATCCACCTGAACATTATTACGTTACTCCTTCTCTTTTCTAAAGATCCCTCTTTCAGTTCATTTATGTTTTTTATAACATGCATTACTTCAAATACACTTAGTGCAGACTTTGATTTCCATTTTCTAGTAATTGCTTTTTTGACAGCCAACAGAATTAAACTTAATAAGGCCTTACTGATGCTCATTTTAATCTATAACTTTCTTATTAGTGTTTCCTTGAAAAGTTGTGTATTACTGCTTTTACGTTGTTGTTAACTGCCAGTGCATACAGCATTAATTATGTTAATCACTACAATCTTATTTTATGACATTCAGGTTTCTTTTCACAGTACAATGAAGTTTTAAGCAGTATCATTACAGGAATGAAAAGAATACAGTTACAAAGTGCCTTGTCCACCCCTCCTCTTTTTTTAAAGGTACTCCCCTTTGAATTAACATTGGCCTGTGTTTGTGTAGGTCAGTAACAGAAATGTCACACTTGAATCACAGTAGATAAAGGTCAAATGGTTCACACATATCTCCTAAAGATAAGGCTAGGTGATGCTGTAATTCATTTTGGAAGAGGGGCTGTCATGAGTAATGGATTGTCAATTGGTCTGTTGCCATGACCTACTTGATGCAGATGATCCTGCAAACACTGATCTGACAGTGCTGTGGAACCAAGACCTCTACCCTGAATGAGGGGTTCTGATAGGTACAGATGAACACTGACAGGGACTGCATGAAATTTGTTGTGCTTGTTCCCCATACTAATTAACATACTTTCATGAGAAGCACTTGAAGTCTCATGTGATCTGCTCCCACATGTCCTGAGAGTATCCTGTCCTCTTGCCTTTACAATATTGACTCCTATTTGAGTCTGGTAATTCCTAACTAGTGTATGGATTGAGGTGGCCATGGATGCTTGGTATGCTATCATCCTGCTCATCAGTGTGATCATGGCATTATCCTTACTTTCTGCCATTTCCAAGTAGTGCTAGAAATCGAGTAATGTAAAAACCACCAAATTCACGAAAACCAGAATAAACTTCAGAACAAAACCGTGAAAAAAAGAAAATGATGACTGTCCACACAGATAAAAAGTTAAGCACTTTCTTTCATTTTAATCACAACAAACTTCTTCAGAACTGAACAGTAAATCAATTAGTCAAGTTTAAATACAAAATTTAATTAATAAATAAACCAATCAAATGTCCATTCATCTAATTGTTAGGCACACACTTGTATGTGCTATATGCTTTTTGTATACATGTCAAGTGTTATATTTCACAATTGATACTTTTGCCTCTAAGAAAATGGTATGTATTAATGAACAATTAGATGAATGGACATTCGATTGGTTTATTTATTAATCCAATTTTGTATTTAAACTTCACTAATTGATTTATTGGTCAGTTCCACATAAGTTTGTTGTGATTAAAATGAAAGAAAGTGCTTAACTTTTTATCTGTGTGAACATGTTATCATTTTGTCTTTTTTTTCACGGTTTTGTTCTGAAGTTAGTGCTAGAAATCCTCACACATGCCCTATAGGACCATTTCCAGGTGATTCTCCATGGCAGTGCTCTTTGAAGGAACATTTTCTGCTGAGTGCTTTACATCTGTCCTTCGGTAGCTGTGACAAATTCCTGTGCATGGCTCCAGTTTGTAAAGGTGTTCATTTAGATTTGGAGATATTAGTGCAGAAGTGCATTGTTTTTCTCCCTGTACAGGCTGTAGTGTAATGTCAGCATGCACTTGACTTTGTGATGCATTATACTGCTACTAATATCTTCCACTTTAGTGGTATTGTAGAACTGTTTGTTTCTTCTGTTGGCCCTGTAAAAATATTATTTGAAAACAATACTGATAAATTAACAGCAAATACTACTGCGAGCTTGGTAATAATGGTTGGGGAAGACTTAGCATGCACAGTGCCTTCATTGCCATTCTATGCAGATGTAAAATGTTTACCTGCTAATAGTATTTGTCATGTGTTTAATGACATCATTCCATGCCAGCATTTATTTCTCTATATAATTTACTGTTTTTAACCAACCTTCCTGAGCAGACAAGTGTTGCTGCTGCAGATGTTGGTAGAAGCTAGTGATCACACCATCTCTGATTATTCCAGTGCCATCATCTTCTGTGTCATAGTCATCTCCATTTGCCATGGATGGAGAAGAGTTATTTCCCATCTGGCATTAAAGAGGTAATTGATGCCCCTTCCACACAGTACTGGTACAGGCAATTGCTTTCTGCCTAGCCTTGGCTCTAGCCCATCCTACCAAATCATTTCTCCTCTTCTTACACTGTGTCTGTGTATGTTTTTTTCCACCGACTGCATTAATATCCATTGCAACTTGATTCCAGTCTTTTAGCAGTATGCACAGGAACAGACAGAGAAATTTTGCAATGTTAAAAACTCACTTTATTAATGAATACAATTCTCAGTGACAAAGAAATCTGATGATAAAAGCACTAAAATCCAAAATCCAAAAGTAAAACCTTGATAAGTGCTTTTATCTTCCTTAGAAAACTTCTTCAGATAATACATTGAGAATCTGATCCTTTTTTATAGGCTAATCATGTTGGTAAAACTTCACAACAACATTTTTCTTTATGGTGATAAGTGCTTCTTAAAAACTTGGGGATGGCAATGGGCACACCATGTGCCAACACCTACTCAAACTTGATACTTGTATATTGGGAATGGCAAAATATAATATGCTCGAATAATCCATGGAGAAGTCATTTATTATATTATGGGTGCTTTATAGATGCTACTTTTATTGTGTGGATGGGGCAGGTCATAGATCTGCAAGCATTCATAGACTATTTGCACTCTACCACAGAGTTCATTAAATTTTCAGTTAAATACTCAGATAAAGAGATTGACTTTTTGGATGTTAAAATTAGCTATGATGTCACGCAAGGTCTCTGAACAGGAGTACATCACAAGGAAACTTGGTGTAACCTTTATTTATATCGACATAGTATGCACCCAAGTCATATCTACAAGAATATAATGGAAAATCAAAGGATGCGCCTATCTAGGTTATGCACTGAGGAAGATGTATTCAAGGAGGAATGTGAATTGCTCAAAGGACATCTTAGAAAGAGTGGCTATAAAGAATCAGATCTGAATAAACCAATAGATCATAACAACTTCAGAAAGAGTAAAGGCTGTCCCTACTATTTAATAGCATCTGATGATGAACACAAAGCTAAACCCCAGGAGAACCAACAAGGGCAGAAGATTAATTGTCTGCTCACCTACAGCTCAGATAATCAGCCAATTTGTTGAATTATTAATAAATATTGGCTGATACTCCTGGAAGATGAGAAGCTTAAAGCATTAGTGGGAGAAAAAACAAGATTCATTTATAAAAATAAAAAGAACTTGAAACGGTTACTTTGCCACAAAGATGGTCATCAGAAAAGATTCCCTGAACCCACAGGAATGAGAAAATGTGGGAGATGCAAAGCATGTCCACATATTAATCCTGTTCCAGGATTTAGGCATCCAGTAAATGGCAAAGAATATAATTTCAAGGTATCTGTCACATGTAACACCAAATATCTAGTATACTTAGCGACCTGTAAACAGTGTACAGCATTTTATATAGGGAAAACGGACAAACGCTTCAAGGACTCTATTTTAAGGCACCTTAGATATATTTTACATAAAGAAGTTCAAAATAGTTTGGCCGACCCTGTGAAATGTTTTCCTACACATTCTTTCTACTTCCAAGCTGTGGATATAATTATATCAAGTCCCAGAGGAGGAGATGTGAAGAATCTAAGAGAAACCAAGAAATAAAATGGATCACTAACCTTAAAGCACACAAGTATCCAGGGTTAAATGCTGTAGTTCCCCTTAAACCTGTGTTAAAAAATAGGTGTATACACATTAATTGATTATCTGAGGAAGGCTTGCTCTATAAGTGTTTAATGAATTGAAGCTACTGAAGGCGTGTCCAAAATAAATGTTCCTGATAGGTACATAGATGTTTAAAACATTCAGCATAAACCTAAAAGATTTACTGAACTGAAGAAGGCCTGAATAGGGTGAAAGGGCTTTTTCTCTTTTTTACCTTTTGGTTTTAAATGAAGTTTTATGTTTAAATAAAGCCTAAAGTTTTAAATTTTCAACATTTAGGTTTCAACGTTATCTCAACGCAGGAATATTTTTCTGTTTTTTTTCTCACTTGTTTCCACCTGGGAAGACCTTTAGCAGATAAGGAAGTTTTTTTCTGCCATTGTTTACATTTTGACTCTCTGTAGCTGCACATGGCTGAAAACGCTATAGCTGCTGTTAATACAAATGACAAAGATGTACCTAAAGGTAAAACTCTAATGGAACTTTTTGGAGGTTTAGCTAATCCATTGTTAAATATGAATTTGGAAACTGGTACTTTGACATATACGCCTGAACCTAATGTAAATGAACATTTTGAAGTTATCTATAGAGAAGTGGAAGATGCTGCCTTTCATTTGAAAAGACTGTCATGGCAGCACTTCCACTTTGAAGCATGCTTACACTACAGAATCATTCCTAGGGGAATGCGGGTTAAGTGTCTGCCTACGTACGGAAACAGTAGACCTGAGCTATTAGCCAGATGGCAAAGCATAAATCTTGATACCAATTTCAATTATTTAAAGTTATTAATTGAACACTTTAAACCCAAGGAAGAGCAAGCTACTGAATTAATTAGTATGAAACAACCTGAGTTGGAAGGAATGGATCTATCAGAATCGAACTTGCATAAATTGGAAATTTTACAACAACGTCTAACTGCTTATGACACTAGGCTTAAGAATATAAAAAGTAAAAAGTTAATGAGGGATTTCAAAGATTTTAAAAATGGCAATATCTTTGAATGGCCGAGGGAAGAACAACAGAGTATAGTTCAAACTATGAACCACACTGCTTTAGAACCACCTAACCAGCCACTACGGGTGGATACTTTTGCAAATGGGTCAACCCTGAAGGCAGTATCCACAGTCATATCGAATGAGTCTCCAATTACTACCTGGACTGTGACTATGGCAAATTTAAAGCCGCATTCCACACATATTAACTTAGTGCCCAGTACTTCCACAGGCACTATACCGAAGGTAGGGGTTAACCATACCCCTTTTCACTACCAATTTCCTGTCCCAGTAAGAGACAGGTTTCAGAGAACTGGTCGAACTCAGAGTCAAGAAAGAAAAAGGAAGAAATTTTAATAGAGATTCGAGAAGAACAGTCCTTGGTGATTGACTTGTCAAATGAACACCTGGATAAAGCAAGTATTAGTATTTTGTCTAAAGGACTGACATTTATTCCCTCATTAACGTCTGACCTAAATGACTTCTATGTTGATATAAAAATGTTTGGTAGGAATTTAACTCTAAAATCGATTTTTGGGAATAGTTCTTCTACTATTGAATGGACATACAGAAAACCAAGTCCATTTGTTCCAGTTAATCATCCCACTGTGAAAACATTTGTCTGCCTATGTAAAAATGAAGTAGGGAAACTTAGGGATAACCAGATGAACAAAAGGCGCTTTATGAATATGACATCAGATAAGAGTAAAGCACTATCCAAGTTACAACAAAGGTAGGACTTAGTGTTTAAACCAGCTGATAAGGGTGGAGCCATTGTGATAATGGGAGCTGAATGGTACAGAAAAAAGATGCTATCCTTGTTACAGGATAACAGAACATTTGAAGCTATATCCCAAAATGTACGGGAAAGAAAAATAAAACAAGTAAATGATTATATCTATGCATTACTCATGGAGCGTAGGATTAACCAAGAACTGTACAATTTTTTTAGTGTAGACCATCCCATTATTCCAACTATAAGTGGCTTGCCAAAGGTCCATAAACACCCAGAGGACCCACCATTAAGACCAATTGTGGTGGGACGATGTTGGGTGACTGAACCCCTCTCCATGTATGTTGAGAATGAGTTAAAGCAGCAACTATCAAGAATATGTTCCATAATCGGAGATACTGGTACTTTTTAAAGACACCTATTAGATAAAATGAATGCAATCCAACAGGGAATTAAGGTGCTCTTGGTAACATTGGATGTTAACAATCTTTTCACGGTAATACCTCATGACTATGGGATCGAAGCAGTAAGATCTTTAGCACATGAATTGAAGTTTAATGCTGACATTATTTGTCACTTATTAGATATCATTCTTCACAAAAAAAAATTTCTTGATGGTGATAAGTGTTACTTACAAACATGGGGGGTGGCAATGGGCACACCATGTGCCAACACCTACTCGAACTTGGTACTTGCATATTGGGAATGTAAAAATATAATATGCTCGAAGAATCCATGGTCATTTATTATATTATGGGCACTTTGTGGATATTTTTATTGTGTGGACGGGGCAGGTCATAGATCTGCAAGCATTCATAGACTATTTGCACTCTACCACAGAATTCATTAAATTTTCAGTTAAATACTCAGATAAAGAGATTAACTTTTTGGATGTTAAAATTAGCTATGATGTCACGCAAGGTCCATGAAAAGGAGTACATCGCAAGGAAACTTGGCATAACCATTATTTATATTGACATAGTATGCACCCAAGTCATATCTACAAGAATATAATGGAAAATCAAAGGATGTGCCTATCTCGGTTATGCACTGACGAAGATGTATTTAAGGAGGAATGTGAATTGCTCAAAGGACATCATGGAAAGAGAGGCTATAAAGAATCAGATCTGAATAAACCAATAGATCATAACAACTTCAGAAAGAGTAAAGGCTGTCCCTACTATTTAACATCATCTGATGATGAACACAAGCTAAACCCCAGGAGAACCAACAAGGGCAGAAGATTAATTGTCTACTCACCTACAGCTCAGATAATCAGCAAATTTGTGAAATTATTAATAAATATTGGCCGATACTCCTGGAAGATGAGGAGCTTAATGCATTAGTGGGAGAAAAAACAAGATTTGTTTATAAAAATAAAAAGAACTTGAAACAGTTACTTTGCCATAAAGATGGTCATCATAAAAGATTCCCTGAACCCACAGGAATGAGAAAATGTGGGAGATGCAAAGCATGCCCACATATTAATCCTGTTCCAGGATTTAGGCATCCAGTAAATGGCAAAGAATATAATTTCAAGGTATCTGTCACATGTAACACCAAACATCTAGTATACTTAGTGACCTGTAAACAGTGTACAGCATTTTATATAGGGAAAACAGACCAACGATTCAACGACCGTATTTTAAGGCACCTTAGAGATATTTTACATGAAGAAGTTAAAAATAATTTGGCCGACCATGTGAAATGTTTTCCTACACATTCTTTCTACTTCCAAGCCGTGGATATAATTATACCAAGTCCCAGAGGAGGAGATGTGAAGAATCTAAGAGAAACCCGAGAAATAAAATGGATCACTAACCTTAGAGCACACAAGTATCCAGGGTTAAATGCTGTAATTTCTCTTAAACCTGTGTTAAAAAATAGGCGTATATCCATTAGTTGATTATCTGAGGAAGGCTTGCTCTTTAAGTGTTTAATGAATTGAAGCTACTATAGGAGTGTTCAAAATAAATGTTCCTGATAGGTACATAGATGTCTAAAACATTCAGCACAAATTTACTGAACTGAAGAAGGCCTGAATATGTTGAAAACACTTTTCTTCTTTTTTACCTTTTGGTTTTAAATGAAGTTTTATGTTTAAATAAAGCCTAAAGTTTTAAATTTTCAACATTAAGGTTTCAACGCTATCTTCTAGCTCCGTGGTGGTCAACTCTGGAATATTTTCTGTTTTTTTCTCACTTGTTGGTAAAACATAGTCACATGATCAACACCCCCCCCCCCGAGTTCAAGCCAAACTTCAAAGCAAATGCCTGATCCTCATAGGTTCAAAATCAAACAATTGAATAAAAAGGGTGTCTTTAACATTGCCAAAGTTCTCTGACCATTCCTGTGCATATGGTTCGTTCTTTGACTGTTTGTGTTGAGACTTTGCTCTGGTTTGTTTGGGATTTTAGTATAGCTTCAGGAATGCAAACTGGGAATATTATTGAAATAACAAGACATGATTGAGATTTTACTGAACTGAGTTAAAATGTCATTAATCTCACATTTTTAGTACAACTGACTTACTATTTCGACAATATCACATCTGCTCAGTCACAGTCACAAACAATCAATTTGGAGAATGAATTGGAGCCGTCTCTAAACTTACAGCATACTTTAGCCAGGCCTGACTTGTCTAGTCATTTAAACCACTTATCATCTACTTTCACGAATGGGTGGAATAACACAAATGTAGGTAATGTTAATTTTCCTAATGGTGTGAGTTTTACAAAGAGTGTCCCTGTGTTGGGAGAATGGTTAATGAACAGTATAAGCTTAAATGAGCTGTCTACTCCTTGTTACTCTAGTCTTGTGGAAAAAACTGTCTGCATTTGACTGGGACCTATTAAAAATAAAAAAGTCACATCTAGACAATGACTATTTTATTGAATGCATCAAAGAAAACTTAGTTCCCAAGGGGATAAGGATGTGGTGATTTCCTACAGACTGATTCCCAACTCAAAATTGCATTCTGATTTGATTTCCATGTTTAACACACATGGATGTGAATATATGGATATATTCCAAACAAATAGAGGAATTTATAGCAGAGACATTGAGACCAGACACCACTATAACACAGGATACACAATATGAATCTTTCAGGTCTGAGTATATCCATATTTTTTGAAGAATAGATGAACAAGCGGACATTAATAGAAATCATAAGATGAAAAAACTTTTTCAGGATAGGGGGGGCTATGCTAATCATCAAGGTAAGCTCCACCACCTCCTTAACAGGACTGGGATACTAACCAAGTGGAATGGCATTGTTCTACAAATGAGGAGGAAGTTGGACAAACAAATGGAAAGAATCATGACAGTTTTTTAGAGGACAAAGAACCTCCTACCCTCAGGAGATTGGAGAGATTAATAAGCCTCCAACAGAGTCTGTCCAACCAATGGCAGAACCCCAACAGATGCAGAGATCCTTGTAGGGGTGGAATGAAAACTCAGAGAGGATGGAGCAGGAAGAGAATGTAATTGATCCACTTACACTTGTTTCAAGTGATTCAACTGATGAATATATGAGATTTGAATTACCCCATGTCCAGTAATTAAAAACTCTGAAGGAGATTTTAGCATCTATAACTTCTCTACCTGCAATATCAACATAAACTGTTGTGATCTTTTCTATAAATGTCTAACTTTTATCCCTAATAACCCAAGAGATTTGGCTTCAGCTCTCATGGATCTGAAATTATACACAAGAAAGCTGAATTTCAACTACTTATTCCATAATGTTGACACTGTTATGACCCCCCACACACACATATATTAAGTACATTTAATCCCCCAGTTCACCCTACAATTCAATGTTTCAAAAGGATTTGTGAAATATGATTAAGAACTACAAAATAAAAAATAATGAGGACAATTTATCAGTATATGAAAAAGTGAAATTATGGGAATTACAATATAATGAGAATATCAGAATCGTGAAGTCCAACAAGGGGGTAGGGGCTCATAGCTGTGAATAAAAGTGACTATATAAAAAAGATGGAAGAGTGTCTTGAGGACAACATTTATGAAAAGGTTTCATTGAATGAGCTTAATAGAACATATAGTATTATCCATACTAACTTGAATGATCTTCTGATTGATGGACAGGTAACAAAAGATGATTACAACTATATGAATGTTAGCAAACCAACCACATTGAGTATTTCTGGGTTACGTAAAGTTCATAAGAGTATCTGTCAACCATATTTTCGCCTGATTGTGGGTGCCATAGGCTCCATCACTCATTCCATCCCAGTACATCTGGATATCAAACTTAAAAAAAATGATTAAATCAGAACCCCATGTTTGTTGTGACTCATGGGGATTATTAAAGAAAACAGGTGAAATTCTGTTTGATGAGTCATTGACCTTCATAACTAATGATGTTAAAGATTTGTATTCTTCCATTCCACATGAACTGGGTATGGAATGGTTTTGTGAATATTTGTTGGATAAAGGAGTTGAACAAAATGAAATTAATTTGTATGAAAATTTACTTGAATTAGTGTTAAAAATAATTGTATTAACTTTGGGAAAGATATTTTCTTACAAGTAAAAGGAGTGACCATGGGCTCAGCATGTGAAGGGCGGTTTGCAAATGTAGTGATGATGCAATGGGAGAAAAATGTTTTGTTCAATATTGAATTCTATGCACAATGCAAGTGCTATACATCTTTGATGATGACATCTTTGTACTATGGGAAGGTGACAAACATTTGATCAGCCAGTTTTTAGTATATTTAAATAACACAATTATTATTTTGCAATTCACTTCCCAAGTCCATGATACCAGCATTTCATATTTGGATGTTCTGCTTGTGAAAGATCTCATGAAGAAATGTTTTATTTCTAAGATCCATCATAAGATAACCTATTCAAACAGTTTTCTCCATTTTTCTACTGCCCATCCACAAACCCAGAAAAAAGCAGTTGTAAAAGGACAATTTGACTGAGTCACCTGCATGGTCACCAATGAGCAAGACTTTTGGGATGAATGTTTGCTTTTGAAAAGTATGTTTTTAAAATGGGGATATCCGTTTCCACTTGTTAATGAAATTATAATAGAAATCTTAAATAAAAAAAAGTTGAAATATTTTGTCCTTATTTTGAATACTCATAATCAAATGGCCTTGGAAGTACTGCCTATGAATGCATCAATAATGGGGAACCATTCAACAGTGAACAGTGGCCAACTAAGATCATTCGTACAACATTTCTAGATGTATCTTGTCCAATTTTTTCTGCTTGTCCTGGCTTTTAAATAAAAAAAAATGGAGAAAAAACTCTGTGCAGGACTTACGAGCACATATATAATATAAGGACAAAGAGACCTAATAGCTATCTGTCTAAGCATATTACAGAACATTCAGGACATGCATTTTGTTTCTTTGTACTTGATCAAATCAAACTATATGGGACATTATATTTAGAAAAAAACTGAATTACAGTGGCAATTAAAACTTAATGCCGCAAACTGGCCTGGGTTGAATGTGCAAATTTCAACCTGTTGCCTTTTGAAACTTAAGGCATTGGATAGATGAAATCTTGGACATCCAATCACAAATGATTAATGAGTATCATCTCATTTGCTATCTGCTCTAAGCTTCCTTATGTAATTGGTCAACTTGGGAATTTGAGCTTCCAATCACGAACAATCAAAAAGAATGACGCTACTTGGTGCTTATTCTATCCTTTTTTATACAATTGGTTGATTTTGCTTTGAAGTTTGGCTTGGACTCAGATGAGCATGTAGATCATGTGACTATGTTTTACCAACAAAACTGGGCTATAAAAAAGGGAATGAATTCTCAATGTATTATCTGAAGAAGTTTTCAATGGAAGACAAAAGTGCTTACCATGGTTTTATTTTTGGATTTTGGATTTTAGTGGTATTATCATTTTCATTCTCACTGAGAATTTTATTTGTTAATAAAGTGAGTTTTTAACGTTGTCAAATTTCTCTGGCCATTCCTGTGCATGCTGTTTGTTCTTTGACTGTTTGTGTTGGGACTTTGTTCTTGTTTGGAATACACTTTACCAAGCAGATGTTTGCCATATGTCCTAAAGGCTGCCAAGAGGATGTGGTTTTCCCCATGGCTCACGTAGTCCTTTCTCTGTCTTGATCCCTTCTTCTGAGTCATTACTGCATGTAAAAATATGCCACAGTCATACACAAAAAGATACTGGATGCAATCATCAGTCAAACAACACAACAATGAAAGCATGCCTGCCATATCACATAAAGATTAGATGACACAACCCACAACTATATACACATGCAAAATCTTAGTCCAGCAAAGTAAAGTAATATCTGTAGCATCATAAATTCATTGATAAGAGTAAAGCAATTGGTTTGGTAAGAGATTCATCCTACCACTGCCTTGCATTTATATTACTGGCATTTTTAATTTTTCAGTAACACTCATAAATCTCCAAGTAAAGACACATTGCTCAGCCAACAATACATCCTTACCACTTCACTACTTCACAGTTAAAACTCTGCATTTCTATTATGCATCATGCACAATCACTACATGACACCAAAGAAAATTATTTTTTCATCTCCACTGTTGCTGTCATGATTTCCCTTCTTGACATTCATGGCATTCTTCATTAAAGCCATTGTACTGTGTGCATCATTTGGAAGTGTTTCACATTAATTTACAATATTTCTATTATTTTTTTCTTATTTCAAAAAGTCTATGGTATAGCCATTTACCACATAACTCAAGTAGCCACAAATTAATAGGGCAGCGTTAGACTATTTCACACAAATTAATGTCCATTTGCATGTTTTGTATGCAAATTAGACCCTTTCACACATAGCCGGCCTTAGGCATTGGCCAACTAGGTGAGCGCCGAGGGTACCACTCTAGCAGGGGCACTTTTCCAGTATTTATTTGGTGTAGGTAGACCAGGATGGGGGCATCGGGTAGTGTGGTGGGGGGCGCCATGGAGCCCTTTTGCCTAGGGCACCAGTTGGCCTAAGGCCGCTCCTGCTTACAGATTTATCACTGTGAATTGTAGTAATATGTGAATGCATGTTGCCACTTATCCATGCAATCAAGTCTTGGCTACTTGTAAATATAACCTCAGGCTCACAAGATTGAGCTTCCAGGAGAAGGCGTAGGTACCAAATAAAATTAAAATTTTCAAACAGCAGTTGTTGTCTCATTCTGTTCTACTAAAAAACTTGGAACTTTGAAAGAAGGAGTGGAGGTGTTGTTTTGTTTTTTGCAACAAGTCAGCAGCAGTCCTCAGAAGTCCCCATCATGCTGCAGGAGTGCAAAGATAGCCTCAGTTGTGATCAAAACTGAGTATGTATAGGAAAAGCAAAATGAGTCATTTGCATGTCAATTTGCATGACCATGAAGTATAATCCTTGCCCATCTAACATGATCTGCCCTACCTTATAGACTTAAAGCTCAACATTTAATAAAAGCTGATACTCAAACACATAGGAATATTTATTTCTGCAAAAATAACCACCACCATAAAAAAGTAACACTGCTGCTCTTCTGCATGAGGCATGTATAAGTGACATTTAAGTGTGATACTCTAAAAAGGTAGCTAAAGCAATGCACCACAGCCATGGCAATTGTAAGTAAGTCTCAATCTGCTATTTCCCTTAAGTTTTTCAAGTATGACTGTACATAGCCAGGTCCCTCAGCAATATTAGAATACATACGAAGTCATATGAAGGCTATAGCTTTCACATAGTATTTAGTATGTACTTAATAATTAACTTTAGGTACTTACGCTTTTGCAGTATGTAGGAATGTTTTTCAAAATACCTTTGCTTTTCCTTATTCAATGAGAATAGCCACATTTAAATTATCCTTAATAAATGCTAGCACTGGTTAAAAGGGTGAAAAAGTATGCATGGTGACGTTTTCTGTTAGTGAGGTTAAGCATATCATAAAAGCAAAAAAAAAGAGAAAAGAGTAGCTAAGATTCGTAAAGGGGTAGCACAATTCACACACAAAATGCCGTAGGTCACAGCCATGAACATGGTGTGCACCATTCAAAGATAGCAGGTGCTCAGAAGTTCAGTGGTTGAAATTACACAATATGCAGTCCTTACAGATGTGCACACAATGACATGTAAATGATAAACTCTTCACAAATTGGCAACACAGAATATGAAAACAGAGGAAGTTAAGATGGCAGAGATGTATAAAGTGTGTCAATGCTGTACTTCAGCATTCACCTGGTTTGAATGCCAGAATTCATGGATTGCATGACAGGAACCATGTTAGGTGTAGCAGCAGCAATACCTGAAAGGTACATGTTGTTGACTGCCATCTGAGCCAGTGCTGGCAACGTTGTACATTGAAGCTACCCACACAACAATGAACATGATACAGTCAGTGATTCACATATCAATACTTGTCAGATAAGCAGATAATTCACACAGTGACCTCTTAAGTGACTTCCAGCACTACCTCTCATGCCCAACCATTCTAGTGCCACTGACTTGTAAGTAGCATTTCTACAGTGCCATACTTGCCACCTAATACCTTTTGCCTGAGACAGGTGAACCTTCACTTCATTCTGTTGAGACTCTGCTTACACAGGTTGGGGAACATGGTGACAGTTGAATTCAGCTCTACAGACTTGGGTAGAGTTATGGGAGGTGAATGCAGTAGCTTTATATTAAGGATGATTGCTGGACATTGAAGACCACATCACTCAGTCGCTGGTTGGAGTAACACTGCTTGACAGGTGTCACCATGCACGCCATGCACATGCTGGCTGACAATGTTGGAGCTGGGTCCATGTTATAGCAAGGATAGAATAGAGATATATGACCTTGGTGGCACACCACAAGGATGTACTCCATGGATAGACTCTGATAAATATCTTCACCCACAACCTAGGGGTGCTAGGTCATGTATCACCGAGTGACAGTAATACTGCATCTGCAGTGGTCTGTGTCTTTTTATAATGTAAACCCTGTTCATGTCCCCTTTATGACTGGATCCTCCCATGGCCATGGACATCATAGCCAGGAGAGGCAGACTGGGTAGCAGTAGTAATATATATACATATTGATATATCTATCTATCTATCTTTATATGTGTGTGTGTGTGTGTGTGTGTGTGTGTGTGTGTGTGTGTGTGTGTGTGTGTGTGTGTGTAGACTATATATATATATATATATATATATATATATATATATATATGTGTGTGTGTGTGTGTGTGTGTGTGTGTGTGTGTAGCACTTATTTATATATATATATATATATATATATATATATATATATATATATATATATATATATATATATGGGTGTGCACCTGTGCCTGCTGACCATCTACCTCCTTTTTGGCTAATTGGGCCATTTATTTCCCCTTTACCAGGGGTGTGAGTTGACTGAGAAAAGCTATTGTTTAGACAGCCAAATTTTTTTTGTTATATTTTTAACCCTAACACCACACTGCATACCCAATAATACACTGTCAGGTCTGGTATGCTATGGGCATCAGTGAGAGCATGTTACTCACTTCTGCAAGTGATTTAAACATACAAGCCTGCCTGTCCTTTAGAAGCTAGTGCTCCTGTAGTGTCTGTGTTCTCTTCTGGGTAATGCCCCACAGAATTGTGTTCTTAGGCACATGCTGCCATAACCTTCTCTAAGGAGAGGAGAGCTAATGACACAATGTCCTTTCTCTTTGTTAGTTCCAGCAGTTGTCTGAGAAAATAAGTGAAATTGGGTCATGTGGATAGTAGTCAGGGTCTTATCTCTCAATGCTAACAAGCTGCAATTATATGCTGCATTGATGCACCTGTGGAGATGGCATTCACCACAAATGGGTAAAAGCAGTATTGCTCAATGTGTCCATACTTCACACCACTGTGCAGTTAGTTCATGCCATCATGCATACTAGAGAGCACACTTACCAACTCCACAGTAGTGTGCATAACAGCTGTTTGTACCTGGATCACCAACCTGTGCATCTGCTTGTAGATTTCAAGTGCTGTATGCATACTGGGGATAATGCCAGAGTCATGGTGATGTCTGACTCCAATGTGACTCTCACCTATGATAGGTATGGGAAAGTCAGATTCAATGCACGTATCAGTTGCTACATCTGGTAGGGGCTCAACTGGAGCTCTTCTGGGATCCCCACTTCCATGTGACATATCAGGCTGCAGTGAGGCCTTGAGTCAGCAGCAACTCCTGCAAGCGACTATGCACCTGTGGATATCAGTATTCCCTCCTCCTGGAATGTCATAGATAGTGCCACAGTGTCTTGAGTCCATGCCTCCTCTATGTCATCATTGTCATCAGACTTGGTAGCTCTGCTAATATTACTCATTTGTTATCTTACTGTGCTGGACACAACTAGTAAAACCTGTAAAGTGATAAAAATATGACACCAGTGTGACCCCATAAACACATGGTTCTGCTAGTTCCTTGTTGCATGCATAGTGCAATACATGAAAATATTGGCATACAATATTTCAAAATACTTATCTTGCTGGAGATAATGGAGCATTTGCAGACAGATTCCTGGAGGAAAAAGGTCTGGGTAATCCACAGTCATATCCTCTCCACTTCATGTATACCTATTTATCATGCTATATATAGTACCATGGTCAATGCTAACAAGGTGAGCTGCCTGTTGAGAGACAGCTACTAGATACCAGGTCTACACCCATATCCAAGCCATCACCTGACTTGATGAACCTGTCCACCTGCTCAAAGTGCAACAACAAACTTATTCAACCTCCTCCAGAAACTTCATGTTGGTGCTTCACCCCTACATTGGTCCTATCCACTGCAATGACTCTAGAACTTTCCTTTGCGTGGGACAGCATATCTATAACCCTTCTTCAAACTTTCTGTAAGGACCTATTATGCCCACCCTCTGCTCTGACATCTCCACAATGCCCTACCAGATCTTGGCCCCATCTTTGTATGTATCACTTTTACCTATAAATGCATACCATGCATGCAGAGGGTCTGTGGTAGCATATCATTCTCCTGGTGTGTGAACTTCTCCAGGCACTACCTCTCTCAAGTGGCTACACACACATACCTGTACATCTGTAAGCCAAACCTGTCTTTTAGTGGCTATATGTGCTCAGCTATACCACACATGTGTTACTGCCATGGCATCTCAACTTCATATCCATATGATTATCATCTAAAATTACCATTTTTTCTCTCCTCATATATGGTATTGTAATCCAGTACATATGTAGGGTCATAGCAATCCTCCACTTTATATACTATGATATCCCCTGCACTGTCCTGTGGTCATTGTATCCCTCTACAGTGCAGCTGTAAAGAGTGTGGGGCAAAGGGGAGCTGCCCTGGGTGCTAGCTGTTAGGGGCAGGAGCAACAGGTTCCAGTGGTGTGGAGTGCAGTATGAATGCTGGCACTGTGTTTGCAGTCACAGCTGAAGTGCTCTGTGTGTGGTGATTTAATTGTAGCTAATAAGCAGCTCTCTCCAGTTTAACTTAGAGAAGACCATTTTCTCCTCTTGTGTCGAGGGATGTGTCACTTTGGGGAACTGCAGAAGAAGCCAAATGAACTAGCAATGCTTCTGCCTCACTGGCATGCCATGTGACTTTATGGTTACATCTACACACTTTCACATTTTCTTGCTGCAGTACCACCACTGTGTCTACAATATCTGAGGTAGAATATCTATATGGCCGATCCTTACATAAGACTCAGTTAAATAAATAGATGTACACTGACCCCATCTCTCACTTACATGGTAGTGGTTGTTTAGACTGAATCACATTTTGCCTAATCAAAGTTTATTGAACAAATTTTACTGACAACACATATGATATGCTGAATTATAACTGAGTGAAAATTATAAAATAAAGAAGTACTGATTCACTGTGATTTTTTTTTTCTTTCAGTTTTCTCAACTGCTATGAGATGGTGAAGTTGGTATATTTAAGTATGTAGGGGTGTGAAGTTGCAGGAGTGCTTTGCTCCCCTGCAAAAAAAAAAGAAACATTCTTTTAAGATATAGTTGCTCTAATGACATTTTCTATAAAATGTCTTTATGCACTGTGTTTTACTCTTTCCTCCATCGGTGTGCGACTGTGGTCTTAGTCTATTTAAGGAAGGGGGTATGTGGGGCAATGCCCATCTCATAGGCTGTAGTGAGGCTTGGCCCCTGCAAAAAAACAAGTTTTAAGGTATATTTACTGTAATAACGTTTTTCAGTCACATTTTTATTTGTTTATTTTATTTGCAGTTTGTTTTCCAGGATAGTCCATTGGGCCACATGAGCCCATTTTCAATGGAGTCCTAGGGAGAAAAGCTCCAGAAAAAGTACAAATACATAGTAGAGAGAGCAGTAAAGATACTGGTACAAAATTCTTGTAGTACACAAATTCTAACAAACAATACATTTTTACATTTTTATATTTTTACATATTTACAACATTATAGTACACAATTCTAATAGCTAATAAATTGGAAGTATAGCAAATCATAACATTTTATTTTCAGAAAGAAAATATAAAGCACTTGTTTGAGTATCAAATCATCATGTGTTTTTTGGAGGTCTGTAATGGATCTAAAAAACGGATCACTAAGGATGGAGAGTTCCTAGGAGACACTTTTAGGCACCAATGAGTGTGTAAATATTGGATGAAGTATAATCAGGGGTTAGGTGGGGTGGGAGCATGAGCATATCCATTGTGAGGTAAGATGTGCATGCAGTGAGGTTTTAAACAAGGAGAGGCTGTCAGTGGTGCGAATAGGAGTTGGGAGAGAGTTCCAGAGGCGAGCTAAAGAGAAGGACATCAGGTGATTACCAGCTGGATGTGTAGGTTTGTGTAATTTAATAAGGTTTTGGGAATTAGATCTGAGGAGTCGATTTGGATTATGCATTGTGAAGGCGTTTGCAAAGGAGGGGCATAGAGATGGTTTATGTATAAGTTTGTGAGCTTGGATAAGTTGGGTATACGTAAGAAAGTGTGGCAGTTCTAGCCAGTCTAGTTGGTGAAGGGAGTTGCAGTGGTGGGAGGTGGCTCTATGACCTGTAGAAAATTTGGATATTTTGTTATAACAGGATGAGAGTTTGGTTTTAAGGGAAGATTGCAGGTTGGGGGGTCACTGCGGTGGTGGTGCTGCAGTAGCGTTGTCGCCTCACAGTAAGACGTTGTCCTGTTTGATTCTCAGCTAAAGCGTCTTATGTGTGGAGACATGCGTGAATGGGCATACCTTCGTTGAAGGTTGTGCGTCAGAGCTGGCAACTCAGTACATAAAAATCTACTGCCAATCATTAGCGGACCGGAGTTCTGCTGTGGCGACCCCTAACCGGGAAAAGCCGAAAGATACAACAACAACAACAACATTGCAGGTTGGTGGGGATGGATGCACCATATAAAAGGGATGGGATAAGGTATGTGTTGGCATGTATAGTCCTGGTGAAGGGAGAGATGAGGCGTCTGTGATGGTAGAGCATACCAAGTTTTTTATGAGTTTTTTTGATATTGATGAATACATGCTTGTCAAATTTTAGTTGGTCATCGATTATTATACCTAGTAATTTTGTATCTGATACTATTTCTAGGGAAGTATTTTTTTGCTTGTAATTGTGAAGGATTTTTTGTTTAAGGAGGCAGTTTTGGAGGCATTAAAAATCATGAGCTTTGTTTTGGTTGCATTAAGGGCCAGATGATTGTTGAACATCCACTGCTCAGTGGAAGAGAAGGTGGCTTGTGTTAAATAGTTAAGAGTTGTAAAGGAAGGGGAGGAACAGATTATAGTAGAATTGTCAGTGTATTGAATGAGGCTACAGTTTGGAATGGCTTGGTGAAAGATATTTATAAATATATGAAATAGTAGTGAGCCTAGGATTGAGCCTTGGGAGACACCTGTGGATGTATTCAGGAAAAAAAGAGAGCTTTTTTCCATTTGACTGCCTGCTGTCTGTTTGTGAGGTAGCTTGAGAACCATTGGATAGAGGAAGAGGATAGGTTAAGTTCTGAGAGTTTGTTGAGAAGCAATTTGTGAGAGATGGTGTCAAAAGCTTTTGAGAGGTCAAGGAAGAGAATGGATATAAAGTGGCCAGAATCACGGGCTTTGTTGATTTTTTCTAAGAAGGCAAGAAGGGCAGTGGAGGTACTGTGAGCTGGTCTAAAACCATGCTGTGTATTGGTGAGAAGCTGGTTATTGATGAGATAGGGTAGACGTTGTTAGTGTACACATTTTTCGAGTAGTTTGGAAATGGGAGATAGAATGGCTATAGGGCGAAAGTTTGTAATATCATGGTTGTTACTACCTTTGTAGAAAGTAATTATGAAAGCTTTCTTCCAGAGTTGAGGGACCTGACATTCTAAGATGGACTGGTTGATTAGAATAGTGACAGGGAACGCAATTGCATCTGCAGTTTCTTTTAAGAAGTAGGGGGGATGTCATCTGGGGCATCGGAACCAGGTTTTAATTTTAGGAGAAGTCTTTTTATAGTGGTTGTAGGGATGGGATTGATGGAAAAAGGTGGAGGTTGAGGGGAAGTGATATTTGGGGAGGAAAGAGGGGTGGCTGGTCAGAGGCTGTTGAAATTTTGGTGAAGGATATTGTTAATTTGCTGATGGAGTCAATGAAAAAGGAGTTAAATTGGTTTGCAAGATCAATATCGGATGCATGTAGGTTAGGGCATGGGTTTTCTGATTTGCCAGGGTTGAGGAGGGATGAAATTCCCTTCCAGAATAGTTTGGGATTTGTATTGTGATTAGTTTGAAGGGTGGTGAAATATGTTTTGCGGTCAAAGACTACAAGTTGTTTGACTTTATTGTGCAATGTTTTATATTCTGTGAGGGTGGTAGAGGTTTTCATTTTTTCATGGCGCTTCCAGGCTTTATCGCAAAGTCGCATGGTAGCTAGGGTGTTTTTGGATGACCAGGGTATGGGGTTGCTTTTTATGCATTTAGTTTTCAGTGGGGCAAAGGAATTAAGTAGGTTTGTAAAAGTAGTGTTGAAGAGGGAGTGGGCTTTGTCTAGAGGAAGGGTTTTTAGGGGATTCCATTTGGTATTTCTTAGTGCATTTGTGAAATATCATGGACATCAGCTGTCCAGGAGTACAATGCAGGCACTGACATGGTGACCTGCTTCACCACAAAAAAATTAGAGGTTCATGTATTTCTGATAGATTTATCTCCCCTATGGGTCATGTACTATACAGCAATTCTTAACAGTTCTTAATTTGCTTTAAAGCTGTTGAAGAGTTTTGTTTAATTAAGTTTGTCTGCCACAGAAGGCAGGAGGATCCCTTCCAAACATTTTTGTGTATATATTGTATAGCTTTCCAGTGATAACTGCACTATTGTTCATGTCATGTGTGTGTCTTATTATTTTCTTCCCATTGTGTTTCTCTTGTGCAAGTCCAGCTAAGGCAGAGTAGGTGATGCAGTTCTGCACTTGTGCTCTCCTTGGTCAGTTGCCAGTGCTCCCATATCTTGGCATCTGGATGGGTCATGTAAGCTCCTCTGTTGGAGTGTCACAGGGGCTCTGTGGTATCTTTTCTTTGACATTCTCATGAGTGATGTGAAGAATTGTCTTCTGAAAGCAGACAGGGAGTGCTATGGCTAGTGGCTGCAGAGCTGCATCAGCTGCCGGACATCTACACTGGCAACATGTAGACCAATTTCATGACGTGTTTAATAATGTGGCTGGCCATCGGACCTCTGGAGTAGCACCCAACCTGTAATCTTGGCCACCCAGATGTGTGATGTCTGTGTATGCTGCTCTCTGGACCAGGCTGGTACCTAGCCAAGCCAGCAGTCTCCTATCCCCTTCTTTACTTTATCCCTCCCTCCCTTCTGTCTCACTGTCCCTACCATGTTCATTGTGTTGCCCTCCCATTCATCAATTGCCTACCCTGTGTCTGTCCATCTACTAACTACCCAACTTTTTATATATACACCATTTATGTCATTCTGTCTGCCTGCATGTCTGTTTTTGTGTTCCATGTGTGTCTCTCCACACCCTATCCCTGCCCTTCTCCTTCTATCCCATCCAAGAGTTAACATTACACACTGAAGCTGGAAACAGAAATACAGCCATATAGTCTTTCTAAGTAATCATGTCCATATTCTTGAGTAGAACAACAACTTAAATATGAATCCAATGCATACCTGAGCCACAATTTATTACAGTGCAGTAAAACAACATATCCCAGCTTTTGATATTAGAGAGTTGATTCACACAGATGAGCACAAGAAATAATGCTCTTAACACGGTAGACATATTTCTAAGGTAATAAATGACTATAATAAACATACCTATACATGCTATACTAACATTCTGTGATAGCACATGAAACAGAATTAGGAAAATAAATCCTTAGTTAAACATTACTTAATTCTAGCAGGAAGAAGAAATAGTACCTAAAGTACAAATATAAATAACCACAAAACTGGTATATAAAGCTAAACCTTCATGCCTTACAGCACCAGTGTATGATGATACCTTTCTAACTCTCAGTGCAAGAAATCTGGACAGAGCCAAAAATAATGGGAGAACAAAGGCCCAAAAATAGAGACACATTTTAAATATACTGCTCATATAACCTTAGACAGTTTCTAGAAAAAGAAGTTATGTCTTACCATAACGTTCCATCTGTATTGTTGATCCTCGTTCAGTCATTACATGCGGGTATCGGTTCCGACCTCGCAACCGAGCCGGCCATCTTCCAAGCTCGCGCCAGCTACAAATTCTCGATCTAAAAACTCTTACCCAGAATTCCCCTCTCCCTGTTACCTCAGATTGAGTTTGCAAGTCAAAAGAAGGTAGAGGCTACCTCTGGTCAAATGAACAGAACTGGATGGTGAGATCCACTAGAAGCCACAGAAGGGGGAAGGAGGGAGGGTCGTAATGACTGAACGAGGATCAACAATATAGATGGAACGTTATTGTAAGACATAACTTCTTTATCTGATATTGTTAATCCTCGTTCAGTCCTTACATGTGGGACAGAGTCCCCAGCTACCTTTATTCCTGAGAGGCTCTCATGGAAGGACATTCCGGAGCACCATAGAACCAAAAGATGCTCTTCCCATTGAGGCCAAATCCAATTTGTAATGATTGATGAAGGTATGAGGAGTAGTCCAAGTTGCATCTGCACAAATGTCATGTAAAGAGTCTCTGGCATGGAAGGCAGCAGAAGTTGCCACTGACCTTGTAGAATGAGCCTTTATGGTAGTAGGTAATGGAATATTACGTTTTATATAAATGAAGGTTATGCAGTCTTTTAACCATTTAGCCAATATGACCTTAGCAACAGCACATCCTAATCTAGGTCCAGAATAGACCAAAAGTAACTGGTCTGATTTATGAGAAGCCTTAGTCCTGTTCAAGTAGAAGCAAATTTGCCTGTGAATATCTAGGGTATGTAGACAATACTCTCCTCTGTTTGAATGACTGGCGTAGAAAACTGGCAATTCAATGGTTTGAGTAATGGACATTTCAGAGATCACTTTTGGCAGAAAGGAAGGATTAGTTCTCAATGACACTCTATCTCTATGAAAAATCAAATATGATCTCTTGATGCATAAGGCTTGAAGCTCAAAGATACGTCTGGCAGAAGTAATGGCGACCAAAAACAAGGTTTTCCATGACAAATATTTGAGGTCGCAAGAAGAAGCTGGTTCGAAAGGTGGCATTGTCAAAGCTTGTAGGACTAATGACAGGTCCCATGGCTGAGTAGGTTCTCTAAAAGGGGGCCATAGATGATTCACACCTTTTATGAAAGTCTTGCATAATTTGTGTGACATAAGAGAAGAGTCTTGGACACCATCATGAAAATTAGACATTGCAGTGAAATGAACTCTAATGGTAGAGACAGATAAACCGGACTGAAAAAGCGTAGACAGATATTCCAGTACTATCGACAATGGTGCTGAAAAAGGATCTACTTGTTTTTCTTTCAGCCAAAAAGTAAATCTTTTCCACTTGCTGAGATATGTAATTCTGTTGGAAGACTTATGAGATGCAATAAGAATGTCACGTACTGGCAAAGAAAGATCATTCTACCTGGCAATCAAAGGAATTGGAGGAGCCAAGCTGTGAGCTTCAGGCTGTTCAAGTTGGGGTGAATCAGATTCTGCAGATGGGATATCAACCCCGGGGTTGGATGGAGAATCCACGGTTGATCTAGCAGGTGAGGCCAAAGAAAGGGAAACCAAATCTGATGAGGCCAATATGGTGCTATGAGGATTACTTTGCTCTTCAACCGGCGGGCTTTTTTCAAAAACTGGGGAATGAGGGGGAGAGGCAGAAATGCATAAAGCAGACCTGAGGGCCAATCGTGGACTAGGGCATCCCTGGGTGACTGTCCTGAAGGGGAATCAGGGTGAAATAGTTGCTGCATTTGTAGTTGGTCGGGGACGCAAAGATGTTGCAGCAAGGAAGACCCCAGCGGTTGAAAATCTCCACCGCTATCACGGGATTCAGGGACCACTCATGAGGTTGCAAAATACACCTGCTGAGTCTGTCTGCTATCACACTGGCACTCCCGGGAATGTGTGTTGCTAGAAAAAAGCAGTTGTTAGCCATCGTCCATCGCCATATCCTCATGGCCTCTTGACAGAGTGGGTAAGAATTGATTCCACCTTGTTTGTTGAAGTACCAGACCACCGCTATGTTGTCTGATTGTATTGCAGTAGTCCCAGATGGCAGCAGGGGATGGAATGCTTGCAATGCCAGAAGCACCACCCTCAGCTCTAGAACATTTATATGCAGATGGGCCTCCATTTCCGACCAAGTACCTTGGACTGTCTGTCCCTGAAATAGCCCCCCCCCACCCTATCAGGGAGGGGTCTGTGGTCGCTGTAGCCTTGGGCTGTTTGGGGGAGAAGGGGTGAGACCATTGTGACTGATTGTGTGCCATCCACCAATTTAGATCTTGTTTGCACCTGTGAGTTACCCAAATCTTGGCCGAAAGATGGTACTGAAAGGGATACCATTGGGTGAGCAATAGCCATTGTGGAAGCCTCCTGTGAAACCTTGCCAGGGGGACAATTGTAATGGAGGTTGCCATGGAACCCAACAACTGGAGAACAGAATGAGCTGTGGATTTCTCCCTTGAAAAGATTGGAATCAGTTGCTGATTTATCCTTAGAATTCTGTGCTCTGGAATGGATGCTCTGCAATTCTTTGTATTCAAGATTACCCCTATGGATTCTGTGGACTGAGATGGGGTGAGATTGGATTTTTGCCATTTTATGGTTATACCTAGCCTTTCTGCAGTGAGGAGAGAGTATGCCAGGGCTTCTTCCAATAGATGTCTGGTGGGGGAAGAGATGACCCAGTCATCTAGGTATGGAAACACCTGGCATCCTTGTAGTTGCAAGTGAGCTGTGATGACTGTCATGCACTTTGTGAACACTCTGGGGGCTGTAGAGAGTCCAAAAAGCAGTACTCTAACTGGTAATGACTGGCTCCCACACAGAAGTGAAGGAATCTTCTTGATGGGCTGTCCACTTTTATGTGGTAGTATGCATCTTGAAGATCTATCAAGCAAATCCAATCATCTTTTTCCAAAAGCGGAAGGATAGACTGTATTATGACCATCTAGAATTTCTGTACTTTTATAAACTTGTTCAATACACTGAGATCCAAAATTGGTCTCCAGTCCCTGGTTTTCTTTGGCACCAAAAATAGTCTTGAGTAGAATCCGGATCCTATCTGATCTGGGGGGACTATTTGGATGACTCTTTTTCTTAGAAGCTTTGAAATCTCTAATGCTGCTTCTTCCCTTTGACTGGGTGGAACAGTGGGTAAACTTGTTAAGGGAGCGGGACAAAGATCAAAAGGGATATAATAACCTCTGGTTATTATCCTTTGTACCCAAGAATCAATGGTAATAGTTAGCCAGGCAGAAGGGTACAAAGAGAAATGACCCTCAACCACTTCCAGAGGAAAGCAGTTGGGACGCTCTTCAGGAGTGCTGGTAGTATTGGCCAGGGAAAGAATCTCTGGAACTCTGGTTACATGGACCCTCTCTGCCCTGAAAGGGGCATCTTCCATGAGATTTTCTCCCTCTGTCTCTAGGGGAGAACTCGGCCTGTGTGTCACAGAAAAAACCTTGAGACTTTTTGTGCCATATCTTCCCACTCTTCTGGTTTCTGGAGAAAGCCTGTTGAGGGGAAGAATAACGGACACCCACAGCTGAAAGGGTACTTACCATCCTGTTCACATCTGGTCAGTGTGCTTTTAACCTTGGGTCCAAACAATGACGAGGCTTTGATGGGAGCATTGAGAAAGGAAGCCTTGAAGGGTTCCGCAAAATTACACATGCTCATCCAGGCATGTCGTCTCAGAACAATGCCTGAACCCGCCACTCTAGCTGCTCCTTCTGATGCATGAGATATCAGGCACATGGAGGAGTTAGATATCGATTCTATGGTGGCTAGCTGAGAAGCCACTTTGTCATGGACTTCATCAGACACAGCTCCAGCCAAAGTTTCAGAGAGCTCAGAAATTAAGTCTTTTTGAAGCCTGATAAAATGTGCCATATAGTTCAGGGACCTGACTGCAAAGGTCGCTGATGCAAAAGTACACTTCCCTATTCTGTCCAGAGCCCGGGACTCTTTGCAGGTCGGATGGACAGTCTGTCTTTCTTCTTCTGCCAGGTCCTTTTTAGTTGAGGCCGCCACCACCAAAGCATCTACAGGAAGACCTTTGGACCAATGGTGATCACTAGCAGGAGGGGACAAAATTTTATCTGGCCTCAGGGGAATGGTCTCAATGGAGTCAGGAGCCTTCCATGCATGCTGCACAACAAGCTGGACAAGTTCGTCAGCAGGTGGAGTAACCCAGGAGGTAGGGGGTTGGGCACGAAATGCCTGCAGGAACACAGACTCTTCAGAGGTTGGGTTAGAGGGATGCCAGTCACCTTGTCTGTTTTAGGATTTCAAGGATATCACCAAAGGATACCTCAGAGGGTCATCAAGGGGACCCTTCCCCATCATCAAGGTCTGTGTCTTCAGTAAGGGATTCCTCTGTGGAGTCCATATGCTTCCTCTTGCACGAGCTCTTTTGATGATCTTCCTCAGAGGGAGAAGCTGGGGAAGACAGCTCAAAAGGGGTCTCCTGTGGGAGTATGTCCTGAGGCCCTTGCGCCCGGTGTCTGCTAGGAGTGGCTTGTGTACACTGCAGTCCAGAGGATGGTAGGGAGAGTGATAGCACAGGATCGCCAACTGACACCAGAGGCTTCTCCATTAGCTGGAAGGCCAGTCTACCTGAAGAGGGATGGGGACCAGGGCAGGGGTCACCCCTCGCCAAACTGGCTCAGCCTGCTGACTCTACGTCCCTGGATGGCTGTGAAACACTAAAGTATGTAAGCCACAGCTGACATCCTGGGCCATGACAAGACTCTCCTGCCACAAAGGCAACTGTGGCTCCTTAGTGAGGTCCATAAAAGGAACCGTAGTGGGGGAAGACTGTGCTATATCAAGGGGCTTCAAAGGCAATGAAGGAGGAGAATAAGTAGGGGTCTTTGGTAAAGGGTGATCACCTCCTGAGGAAGGATAGGTCCTGGGGGGCAGGATACCTCTGGCCAAAAGCACTTGATCCACAAGATGCAACACATCATGTTCAGAGAGGCTTCTAGTGGATTTCATGGACATGGCTGAGGGAGAGTCAGGTCTATCCAAGGACATAGAAAACTCTGTGCCCACCATGGTGGTAGTCTGCACTGAGAACAATGAAGCTATAATGGACTGAACTACTGATGTCTGCACCAAGGAAATCATCGGTGTGGAAGGCATGGCCTGCACTGACGATGAGGTCGGTACTGAAGTGGTTGTTGGTGCTAAGGCCTGAGCCGAAAACATCAGTGAGGAAAACTGAATGGTTGGTACTGAGAGGGTAGTCAGTGCCAGGTAAGTTGTCAGAGTCAAAAAGGAAATGGGCGTCGAAACATCCATCGACGTCATAACAGTCTGCATCGACTGGACAGTCGGTGCCGGTAAGGGAGTCTGCACCGAGGAGCTCCTCGGTACCGATGCAGTATGGGGCACACTAGTCGGTGCTGAGGTTACACATGGCGCCGATGGCTTCAGTGCCAAAAGTCTAGGCACCGAAAGAGCTGGAGCCGAAGAAGTCAAATCCGAACTGGAAAGCTTAGCTTTCTTGGGTCTCGGTTCCTGAGGGTCCCCAGTTGGGGAAGAAGGAAGAGAATTGGCCTTATTATGTTCATCACTCTTTTTCTTATGGGATCTTGGAGGGGTTGAAGCCTCCGACTCAGAAATAGCCTCTGAAAAAGGAGATTTAAGTAGCCTCTTCAATATTAATTTATTTTTCCTCTCAATTAACATCCTGTTATAGAAATTCTTACAAATCCCGTAAGGCGGGTCAACTGTTAAATGAGGCACACCCAAGCAATAGACACACAGGGAATGTGCATCTGAAGTACATAATTTATGAACACAATCTAAACATCTTTTAAACCCTGGGCTACCTTTTTTATCTGTCATGTTTGTTAAGGAAAGAAAGAAAAAACAGAAAAATACCAGCAATGGTACAAGAAATACCCAAAGGTAAAAAGGAAAAGGGGTTTACCAACGATGGTAAAAAAAGAATTACCTTGCAGTAAAAAGAGAGGTAAAGGAGTTGAAAAGGATTCGAAAAAGGGTAGTCGCTAAATGCGATAAGGCAAGAGATAACTATCTAATAACTTTTTTTTGTGAAAAAAATCTGTCTTAGAACTTAGTATGAAGAGAAATACTGTACTTAGCTCAAGAGAAGTAGCTTGACACGACTGAATGATGATGCGGCAAACGAAATCTGAGGTAACAGGGAGAGGGGAATTCTGGGTAAGAGTTTTTAGCTCGAGAGTTTGTAGCTGGTGCAAGCTTGGAAGATGGCCGGCTCAGTTCCGAGGTCGGAACCGATACCCACATGTATGGACTGAACGAGGATTACCAGTATCAGATTATCAGATTCTGCTTTATCATGTATTTTCATAAGGATATGAAATCTGAAATTCAAAGTTTCTCATTATTTAGTATTATTTAGTGACTTCAATCCTCAATGATTTGCCAGAAAATCACAAATTTTATCAGGACCTGACTAAAAAATATGAGGCAAAAATCTGGACAGTTGATCGGTATGGCTGAGTACAATCTAATGTAGGCCAGCAGCTAGGCAGTATAGATGATTGTGTAACCAGCTTTATGGCTAGCCTATGTTTCTGAAGCAATTCTATTCATTTTATTTTATTAAGTATTCCCTAAAGTTTTTCTTTTAATAATAAATACAAGATCTATTATAACAAAAAAAGCTTGACCTTCCCCCAACCATCTGAACTATATTGCTTCACCTTGTGTTTTTCTACTTGCTATACTCCTTTCCCTCTTTGCTATGTACTCCTTTTCCTCCATATTTCTATGATGAACAGGTTATACACTTTGTTGTGCACCCCCACATTGCCATTCTTGTTGGATGCTATGGTGTGCTTTGCTGTCCTACCCATCATTGTGGGCCATGGACTGCTGCTAGCAGACACAGCATTGCATGCAGTCATGCTTACTGCTTGGAGTACAGTGGGAATCTCTGTAATAATGTCATGCACATAGCCCATGCACTATAATAGCACTACCCATTCCATATGCAGCTGCTGTAGCCTTACAGTGTCCATCACTGCTGCATGTCTGCTGTACCCTTGAACCATTCCTTTGGTATGCTGACAGTATCCCTTGTCCATTATATCCCTAATTATTTTAGGATACTTCACACAGTAAGCTCCCTCCATTAGATCACTGCTCAGACATGCTGTATACTTCTATAATCCCATCAATTATTGCAGCTTCTGATACATTTGTGCATATCCTAAGTACAAGGCAAATATTCCATTTGACTTTTCTCATATGATTTAAATAACTGTGTATGTGGGAGAAGCAGACATCCAATCAAACGCCACCCCAAAACAAAACATGCACAACACATAGTTCACAAAGTCAGTGTGCCAAGCAGCCACAGCCCTTAAGGTTGAATAACGCACCCGATACTCTTGTAATAGGTGACTCTATTGTCAGACACACTGACATCCCACTCACCAGGCTGAACAAGGAGAAGGTCACAGTGAGCTGCCTGTCGGGCGCTAGGATCCGTCACATAACACAAGCACTCAGGTCACTCCAAAGCAAATACAAATATGACTCAGTCATTGTACATGCTGGTGTGAATGACCTGAGATGTACCTCCCTGGACTACATGAAAAGAGACATAGAGGAGCTCTCTGATCATGTAGCCCAGGCCTATATGACCCTGACCTTGAGCAGCATCTTACCCTCACCTAGAATGATGCCACAGTACAAAGACAAAATGTTCAATTTTAACAATTGGCTAAAATTTTGGTGTCATTCAAAGGGGATCCAGTGTCTATCAGCCTGGGATGACATGCTCGACAAGCCACGTTGCTTCGCTAGGGACGGCTTGCACCTGTCACCACTGGGCTTTCGGATACTGGCAAAGGCTCTGGCCACCCCCATAGTGCCTTTTTTAGGCAAGGCTCAAAAGTCAAACCCACCTCCATAGACAGCACAAGGTACAAGAAACTAAGAGTAATGCTGCTAAACACCAGAAGTCTTAACCTCAAGATGCACGCACTTGAAGCTCTCCTCAGTATGGAGAACATCGATATCTGTGCAGTGACAGAAACCTGGTTCAAGGCTCCAGAGAGCACCCCAGCACTACCAGGTTATACCTCATATCATGCTTTTCGGCCCCAAAACCCAGACCGAACCACAAAAGGAGGGGGAGTTTCCATATTTATCAAGGATATCCACACCTCCAGGTTAGTGGCATTGCATGAAGTATCGGAGACCAACCATGTGCAACTAACAGTGGACAAAACTGCTTTTCAGTTTATAGCATCCTACAGACCATCCTCTCAAAGTCAGGAATCCCACTCGGCTTTCCTGAAAACATTGGAGAACATGAAGATCTCTCCGAACCCCATTATATTGGGCGACTTCAACTACCCAAACATAGACTGGGAGCATTACTCAAGCCCCAGCACCTTAACCCAAAGGTTCCTGGAAATTATAAACTCAAATGCTATGGAACAACTAGTCACCACTCCCACAAGAGGGGATAACATACTAGACCTGATAATTACCAACATGGGGACTCTATGCTCCATACCAGAAGTATATCCTTCATTGGCAAGATCAGACCATAAATTAATTTCACTGGATATCCACATCCCAACCCCACCCCCAGACCAGAAAACCACAGTGAAAAACTTCTCAAAAGCGAACTTCTCACTTCTCAAAACCGAAGTGAAATCTTTCAAGGCCCCAGGGCCAGTGGAAACTACGGCCCAAACTGCAGAATCCTATATAAATGCATTCTACGGACATCTCCAGGAATGCATGGATCAAGCTATCCCAAACAAAACCAAGACCCAATCATCCAAAGGCAGGCATCCAGTCTGGTGCACCCCAGCCATAAATAGACTGTACAACAGAAGGAGGAATATACTACATGCTAGAGCAAAATCCCTAATAGGGAAGGCATCTCTGATCAGTACTAGCAAAAAATTACGATCCCTCATAAAATCCTCCAAGGCCAGCTTTGAGAGAAAAATTGCACAGGACACTAAAGACAATCATAAGGCTTTTTTCAATTATGTTAGGAACCTGGGATGCAACTCCCAGACTTGCTCTGAGTTGATTCTAAACGACAAAAAATACACTGAACCCACAGACATTGCCAATATCCTGGCAGACAGGTTCAGTGCAAACTTCTCCACCCCCCCCCCAAAAGAGCAAGTGTCTATCCCGGCAGGGGGCTGCCTCCCAAACATCTCTGATGCTCAGGTGAAGACTGCCCTCTCCAAAGCAAAAAACATTGCTTCCATGGGACCAGATGGCATCCCGTGTTGCGTCCTACATGAACTCCAAGAAGAACTAATCCCTCAAATAAAACAACCGTACAATCTCAGCCTCACTACAGGATATGTGCCCACAGAATAGAGTACAGCAACAGTGGTCCCACTCCACAAAGGTGGAGCCTCCATGGACCCTGGAAACTATCACCCCATCAGCCTGACTAGCTTAGTCTGCAAGGCTATGGAGAGGATCATCATGGAGCTCATAAACAAAGACATCGGGGACCTACAGACACTAGATCCTACCCAATTCAGCTTCGTCAAGGGCAGATCCTGCCTTTTGAACCTGGTTGACTTCTTTGAAACAGTCACCAAAGCCATAGATGAAGGGAAGATAGTCCACACAGCCTATCTAGACCTAGCAAAGGCATTTGACACAATACCCCACGCGGGCATCATAGATAAGCTATCCAGCTTAAATATAAACCCCTATGTCACAAGATGGGTCGCAAACTGGCTCAAAGACAGAACCCACAGAGTGAGAGTTGCTGGAGCCATGTCAGACTCGAAACCAGTCACAAGTGGTGTCCCACAAGGTTCTGTCCTGGGACCGCTCTTGTTCAGTATATACTTTTCTGAGGTACAGGCCAACGTGGGAGGACTATGGCTCACTAAGTTTGCAGATGACTGCAAACTGGGTGCCATAATCGACTCTCCAGCTGACACAAACATCCTTCAAAAAGGTCTCACAGAGACGGATAACTGGTGCCAGAGCTATGGTCTAAAGCTAAATGCCAAAAAGTGTATAGTCATACCCTTTGGCAAAAACAATGTGCCCACAAACTACCACATAGGCGGTAAACCATTAAGTACAGAGAAAGTAATTAGGGATCTGGGGACCCAAGTTGATAGCAATCTCTCCTTTGACAACTACATTGCCAAAGTGATTAGAAAGACCTTCTACATGGCCCACCTCATCATGAAAGGATTCACATCTAGATCAAGAGAGGTAATCGTGCCCCTTTATTCATCCCTCATCAGGCCCATCATAGAATACAATGCCCCTTTTGGGATGTACCTTACCCAATACCTGCAGCAATTAGAAAGACCCCAAAAGTACCTCACCAAGAGGATCAAGGGACTCAAACAGATATCATATGCTGCTCGGTTAAAAAAACTCCAGCTCTACTCAGTTGCATACCGCCTACTTCGAGGCGATCTATGCCTGACATATAAAGCTATGTCCAATCCAGAATTAATGGACATGCTCCACCTCAGTAAATCTAAATCCCTTAGAGCCACACGCTTGAAGGACTTGAACCTCAGCACAGAAATAAATAGGACTTGCTTGAGGGACAGATTCATAACCCAGAGGCTCCCTTCGCTCTGGAATAGAATTCCAATTCATGTTAGGCAGAGCACCTCATTGAATCTCTTCAAGAAGAATCTTGATGAGTGGATGGGGGATCATAGGTTTGTTCCGGGGATTACTTCCGTGTCACTATTAGACAGAGGCACAGTAAACTAAACCGTAAAAAGGGCACAGTATACTCAAATCAAGGGGTGGCATAAGCCAAACAAAATCGGGCTAGGCTTATAATTGCCCCAGGGCAGATAGCCTAGTATGAACCTATGAACCTATGAACCTGTATGGCCACTCCTCTACATGAAAAAAGCAAATATTGCAATACATTTTGTATATTTTGTTTTTCTAAACATGTACTTTGACAATAAGATACTGTTAATTAATTTCAAATGAATAATCCAATAACATAACTATTCGCTCCAGTAAAAAACTTATTCTCACAGTAACTAAGTCAAATAATGCAGCAGGTGATGCCATCTTTTCTAATTATGTATCCAAAATATCGAATGCTCTACCCTATAACATAAATACTATGACATCCTTCATACAGTTCAAAAAAGCATTAAAACTACATCTCACTAATAACTGGCTATGCTCTTGCACTTCATCAGGCTAGACCCTCCACTATGTTAGACCCTACACCACCTTAACTATCTCACACCTAAAGAGTAACAGTTCTATATTCTATTACTGTAGAAATACATACAATATAATAAAATAGATTGTTATGGTTTAGACCCCAATAACCTTTAAGAAGTTGTTGGTTTACACAAGACTCCCTCCAGTGATGTTTGAGGTGATTATATATATCTCTTTAGACTAATGAAATTATTGCTGTATGATTTCTCTGTTTTCACTAATTGTGACTGCTGTGTATGAATATATTATTATTAATTAATATTCACTGCATTTTGTATCTAAATATACTTTGCAAACGTTGTAGTTTTTTGTTACATGTTATTCATATGTGTGGAGCTTTTCTCCCTGGGCCTCCACTGAAAATGGACTTGTGTCCAGTGGATTATCCCAGTTAAAAAATGTAAAATAACTAATAATAATAATAAATAAATACATTGGATGAAAGGGCCAAAGGAAGTAATAAATATTATTCAAAGTAATTGAAATGTTTTATGCTAATATGCAATTATTTTCCTGACTGAAAGCATTACATGCATTAAGAGCAAATATGTTGATACAAAAGTTGGCAGTATCATCTGTTTCTTGTCATCCTTGCACTCACTCAAAGGAGGATAGACTGGTAAAGTTTGATGTTCTGCAAATTGTTCTGTTCATATGAAGAGTGTGTCAAGTGCAACATAATTATTTCTGTGGATCAGTTACTGTTATGTAGATTGTGAAAAAAGAAGTAAATCAAGAAAGCTGACTAACAAGCGCAAGCACGTGCTTTTGATACACTGCAGACTTATCCAAAAAGGTGTTACTCAGAGGTTAGAAGGAAGAAAATTTGTGTACCACATGGCTTATCTGGCAGCAATAATGCCATTTAGTAGATTCTCACTTTGTTTTAAAACTGACTTTAAGACTAAATTTTAAAGTCTTACTCAGAGATCTTTGTAATGCTGAATAAAACAGCAATCTTTGCAAAATGCATTTGCATTTATACTGAAGCTGACACTTCATCTCAAGAAATGCATTTCTTTTTATACCAGTAAGTGCATGACTGTTCAGTGGGCTGTCAGTGTTTTGACATCATAATAAGTGCTGGAAAATCTTTTCTTGCTGTATGAAGGGTGAAAAGATGTCCAAAAATAGTTTGTTATATTGGACTCAGTAATTTTCATAAATTACAGTAACAACATGGTGTCAAGTTGTCTTGGAGGACATTGTCAGTCTAAATATTACAAACTATTGTGCAGTGCAATGACATTTTGTGAATGATAACACTTTCAGAATGACCCCTTGGGGCTTGTGGATGTTGCAGAAAATGAGTACAGAACAAAAATGATGAAGTGAAGAGACTGTGTATACCCCATTTCTACTTTGTAAAAGAAAATTCTGACCTTCAGTAAATCTAGAGGTCATAACGCTTTGGAATATAATATAACTGAACATTAAAGATAATTAAATAGTACTATGGATTATAAAGTGATGATACTTTTAAATGGTACTTGATCTCAATATTCTTAGTTACTGATGCATGCAAATAAACTAGAAAAATATTTGATATCACTCCTGTTTTTATTCACTATTAAATAATTAACCTTATGTAATGAAACTAAAAAAACAATACCAAAGCAAGCAACAGATAAAATAATTAAATATGTCAGAATTAAGTGCCAGATAAACTTATTAAAACAGGCCGGGACTGTGAGCTGAATCTACTTTTAGCTTTAGAACTACCTTTATGTACAAACAGCATTTGAGGGATTTCTTGAAAAGAGGCCCAGTTTTCCAAACCTATGTAAGGGAATGCATTTGATTCCAAAAGCTAAAAGAATGCCTGCCTGAAATTCACATTGATTGCTAGGAATAACCAATGCTCTATTGTCTGAGGATCTGTGTGGTCTAGTTAGGGCTCATTAAAATAGACCATACCCATCTTATGAAAGCACCAAAAGTCAAAATCAAATATTGATGTGTATGTAAGTGTGTGTGGATGTGTTTATTTACTTAGACTTTGTTAGTCCCACTTAACACTGTTTGTTTTCAAGAAATACCCATAGTGGTATGCTAAAGTAATTTATGGTATACAAGAATAGCACTACATTGCTCATACTGGTACTTGAATACAAGCATCTGTGTAGAGATATAACTCACAATTTTGTAGTATTACTGCCATCAAATGTGAATATGCCACACACATGTTGAGCCTCTGAAAGGCAGTAAGTGCTGACCATGAAAAATAGGTGTAGTTTGACTGGATAATGAAAAACAAGTCAAAACATCTACCAAAGAATTATGCACCCATTGTAGCTACCTTACCATATGAATGGCCAATATAAAGTGATTTATATATATATATATATATATATATATATATATATAGGATATAGGATAACATTAGAGCATGTATGACTGCAGTAATGTCTAAAGATGCAAATATAAAGGTTAATGGCTAAGACTTCAAAGTAAAAAGTCAAATCATATTAAAAAACTAATATAATTAAGTATAATAGTATATCATTGGTCATGTAAGGTCATGTGATTTTTAAGGTGTGTATTTGAGATTTTTTTTTATTTATATTTTCAATTCTGATGAAGTATATTAAATGAAACTAAAGAGTTTAACTGAGTATAATGTAACATGGCAATACACAGAAGTAACTGCATCCAGTGGAGTTGCTGGTTTTAGTACATAAACTAAGTTATGATTAAAGATATCCAGTCATTATTCTTCATAGTGCATGAAGCTTTACCTGCTCCCTTGTAGTACACTGCCAAGCAAAGAGCAGCTACCACAGAACAGCAACAGGAAGCTGATAACTCTTAATTTAAAAAAAAATCTTAAGGAAGTGCTTAGCATCTTTCTGACACTCTACTGTTTAATCTAAGACTAAGATCTTAAGAGAGATAAGGGGTGCTAAACATAAGCTTGTGAAAAACCTTGATGACATCAGAATGCTACATAGCAAGCCTGTCTTTTAATTGATTTGGTGGCATAATTGTGGTGCTTCATGGTCTGCAAGATAGTTTGACAACAGCAAACACATGCACCTTCAGTTCCACCATGTTGTTGTATATCACACCCAACTTTATTACATTTATCTATAATTTTGCTGATTGGCTCAAGTGCTCTGGAGCTAAATTGCAGTTTTTTGTTGCTATAAATGAGGTACATTTGCACAGCCCTGTGCTCATTCTACAGAGCTCAGCAAAGCTTGGCATCCTCACCTGTGATAGAGAAGTGTTTCCACTGTATCCAGTGCCATCCAGGAAAAGATAAGTTATCGGGTTCAATTTACTGCACTTGCACTTCATTGTTGTAATGATCACTACTGTTATACTGCATTGAAAGAGCATATAAAGTATTTCTGGTGTACATGTCACCTGTCTTCTCTAAGCTTTCCAGACTGTTTGCATTCAAACCCCTTGCTGTAGGGTGTTCTGTCCAGGGAATAAGTTGTTTTGCTGTTGCATTGCAGTTGAGGGTTCCTTTTTGCTAGGTTTTACATTAAAAGGCCAAATCATCCATCTTGTGGCAGAAACTGTTTGCCTGGTCTTTCTGAGTTGGAAAGCAATCCAGATAAGCTCAAAGTGTAAAGAGAATACTCAGGAGTTAGATTTCATCTTGCAAGAGGGTCTAACACAGACAAATGACTGGTGCCAAAGCCACAAATTAAAATTCAAGAAGTGCATTACAATGCTTTTTTTTGGGAAAAAGTCCATCCAGCTTAATTACTGCATTGATAAGACACCCCTAAAATTTGACCCATTAGTTAAGTTTCTTGGAATATATGTAGACAGTAATCTGGCCTTTGGCCAACATGTAGCCAAGGTAGTAAAAAATCATTCTATGCTACCTAACTTATAAGTAAAATTATGGAATCGAGGTCCAAGAAAGTTATAGTACCCCTTTAATTTGCCCTTATCATACCCATCAGTGAGTACACTGCTCCCTTTGACATGCACCTGGCTAGGCAGATGCAACAATTACTGCCCCCACAGAGGTTCCATCTCAAGAGAATTCAGACTATTAACATACTGCCCTACACAGATTTCCTTAAAGCCATATCTCTATACTCAGTTTCCTATAGGTCACTTACAGGTGATCTATGTCTGACATATAATGCATCTTGAGATCCAGCCCTAATGACCTTTTGCACATGTACAAAACAAATAGCCCCAGAAACACTGCATCCAAGGATTTAAACTTTGTTTTTGACATAAAATATGCTAGTGAAACAGATATGTGTCTCCAAAGATTCCCACTCTCTGGAATAGGGTCCCCATATATATGAATCAAAGTCCATCCCTAACCCTAGTCAAATGTAATCTTGACCATTGGATGGGAAATCAAAAATTGACCCATGTTCTGAACCTCGTGTTTCTGATAGTCTGAGGCCAACAGTAAATATTTTCCAACTAACATACCTCCCATCTCTCTTAAGCATTTAACAACCTCCTAGATGCCCATGTTACATGGGGGCACATTTCGGCTGGGTTGTGCAGCTAGTCTTATAAATGCCCTGGAGGTCATTAGCCTATTATATACCTATGCACCTATGAAAATATAATATGTATTTAAATGTGTATCACAAAGCAGTAAGCAAACAAAAAGAAGCACAAAACAGAATGCTGAAGATGCAGCCTGTCAACTAAAGACATGTGAAGGAAAAGGAATGAATTGTGAACATACTATTAAAAATTGCACCAAGGATCAGCTTAAAAATATTATTCTAAAAAGATAGATTTTCATGGTCCTGATGGAGGTCTGAGTACTGCATAGCCAAATCAAGGCTACAAATGATTCTAATGGACATGGAAAAGGAGGTCAAGTCTGCCTCACCCAATGTTTGCAAACATGCCATTGAACAGCCTTCTGGTTGCATATTATAATATGACTGTGGAAATCATATCCTGGAAGAAATTGTGATAAAAAATGATTTTTGCGATCCACTACATTGTCCAGCTGCAATTAAATGCACTAAGACATGGAGAGACACAAGCAAAGTTGGTAAAAGGGGCATGAATCAGGCAGGGCCCATACCTACAATCACCTACTGATAATGTGGCTACTTCAGGAAAAGAACTGGCTAGCAGCAGCAAGCTATAATCTGAGCCATAATTGTCAAAAGGTCTAGGCTTCCTCGTTGGTAATGGCATGCCTAAATCTGAGTGACAGTTGTGTGAGGCACAGGACTCAAACCCCAGCTTGGTTGCTAAAGGTATGTATGTTTCTCAAGGGCAGGGGGGACATAATACATTGAGACAAGGAAATACTGTTCAGAAGATTGTTTTTTGAAGTGAGGCTAGAGCGAGAAGTATTACAGCTAGACCAACACAATATCCATAGCTACTCAATGGTACTAAATGTATTAGAGGCGATCCAAAATATGTGATTACCTTTATTTGACTAATGGTAAAACTGCATCTGCCTCAAAATATCGTATTGTTCAGATAACATGTTTATGAAAAATAAACTGTAAATCAAGGTTGCCACTGATAAGAAAGACAGAGAGACAGAGTGAGGCAGAGCACTGTTATAAAAGAAGTGAGAAAAAATATAAAAGTATGGAATGAGACTGTTTTAAATTATTCTGTCGGGAGCCTGGTGATGTCTGCAGTGTAGTGTGACTCACTGTAGTATAATTTTCAGAGGCGCTAGAAAGTAATGCAGCCCATTCTGTGGAATGAAGAAAGAAGAAAGATGGAGAACTGTTGGATGAACAGTGTGTATATACAATAGCATACTACTAAAAGCAATTCCAGCACTGTTAGTGAGTCTTGACTACCATCCAGATGATCATGTCTTACTAGTGGCACCGGTACCTGAAAGAGTTAGTATGGGAAGGCAGAGAAGTGATGAGACTTTGACAGTTTGCATCTGTTCTGGTGGGAGGCAGGTGACTAACAAATGGATGAATAATTGTCTGGGGTTGTGGTGGAGACCAGAGATTATTTAAAAGTACAGCCAAGATAGATATACAAGGAGGTTTCAGAAGTATCGCTGCCTTAAGGATGAATATGGAAAAAACTCCTTGGCCAATTCTCATTTCATACAGTGGCCTGTAAAAGGTACATCAGGAACGTAGCAATTGAGCCATCTCAAAGTGTCCAAACCAACCACTCTGTGAACAGGAATGGTGACTTCCAGCCTCATTGTCCTCCCTTAGCTGCAACATGCACTCACCATTTTGGGGCTACAGTAACCCTTTAATTAAAAAATTAAACTTAAACTAATTTAAGAATAAGGGTGATGTGCAGAGCTGCAGTAACTACAGAGGGATAAAATTGATCAGTCACAGCTTGAAGTTATGGGAGAGAGTAGTAGAAGCTAGGTTAAGAAGGGAGGTGATGATTAGTGATCAGCAGTATGGTTTCATGCCAGGAAAGAGCACTACAGATGTGATGTTTGCTCTGAGTGTGTTATTGGAGAAATACAGAGAAGGTCAGAAGGAGTTGCATTGTGTCTTTGTAGACTTGGAGAAAGCATATGACAGGGTGCCTAGAGAAGAGTTGTGGTATTGTATGAGGAAGTCGGGAGTGGCAGAGAAGTATGTAAGAGTGGTACAGGATATGTACGAGGGTAGTGTGACAGTGGTGAGGACTGCAGTGGGAGTGACAGATCCATTTAAGGTGGAGGTGGGATTACATCATGGATCAGCTCCGAGTCCTTTCTTATTTGCATTGGTGATGGACAGGTTGACAGATGAGATCAGACAGGAGGCCCCGTGGACTATGATGTTTGCAGATGACATTGTGATCTGTAGTGAGAGCAGGAATCAGGTTGAAGAGACTCTGTAGAGGTGGAGATATGCTCTAGAGAGCAGATGAATGAAGGTCTGCAGGACTAAGACAGAATATATGTGTGTAAATGAGAGGAAGGGTAGAGGAATGGTGAGGATGCAGGGAGTAGAGTTGGTAAAGGTGGACGAGTTTAAATACTTGGGATCAACAGTTCATAGTAATGGTGAATGTGGAAGAGAGGTGAAGAAGAGAGTACAGGCAGGGTGGAATGGGTGGAGAAGAGTGTCAGGAGTGATTTGTGACAGACAGGTACCAGTAAGAGTGAAAGGGAAGGTCTACAAGACAGTAGTGAGACCAGCTATGTTATATGGGCTGGAGACAGTGGCATTGACAAAAAGGCAGGAGTCACAACTGGATGTGGCAGAGTTAAAGATGTTAGGATTTGCACTCGGTGTGACTAGGATGGAAAGGATTAGGAATCAGTATATTAGAGGGTCAGCTCATGTTGGACAGTTTGGAGACAAAGCAAGAGAGACGAGATTGCGTTGGTTTGGACATGTGCTGAGGAGGGATGATGGGTATATTGGGAAAAAGATGCTAAGGATGGAGCTGCCAGGTAAGAGGAAAAGAGGAAGGCCTAAGATAAGGTTTATGGATGTGGTGAGAGAGGACATGCAGGCAGTTGGTGTGACAGAGCAAGATGCAGAGGATAGGAAGAAATGAAAAGAGATGATCCACTGTGGCGACCCCTAACGGGAAAAGCCGAAAGATGATGATGATGAGTAACCCTAGCCTGAGGAGGACTTTGTGTTACCAGAGTTTGGACCATGGTTCTGAGGGGAGTTTGCTTTTAAGAGTAAACACAATAATGATGAATCAGCTCAACCTGCTTGACAATTTAAGGTATTTAAAAATACACTTTCAGAAACATTAGTGTATTATTTATGGGATTTAAATATAGTTTCAAAGAGTAATGAGCAGCAACAAATGGGGAAAGGAAATTAAATACTGTACTTAAAAAAAACAAGAAAGTGCAAGTACATTAAAATAACTATATGCAAAATAAATGCAGGACACTCCACTATTTATAGCCATGTGTGTATGTCGGGAGGTATGTCTTTTTAATAGATTAACTTATGCATGTCTATGTATCTATGTATACATTTATATATATATGTATCCATACATCTATCTATATATATATATATATATATCTATACATACATGCATATATATATATATATATATATATATATATATATATATATATATATATATATATACATACATACATATATCTATATATATATATATATATATATATATATATATATATATATATATATATATATATATATACATTCATACATATATCTATATATATATATATATATATATATATATATATATATACATACATACATATATCTATATATATATATATATATATATATAGATATATAGATAGATAGATATAAAATGTGCATATGTGTATGCATGCATGACTGTTGATGGACTGTTATCATAGCCAGTATAGACTGTCTGCACCCCTCCCTTAAAGGCTTTCCCCATAACTGTAGATCTCTGTCTTCCTAGCAGATATATGTAGATAACAAAAATGAGTAAATGGATGAGTGCCTTCTGTCCAGGAGTACGATGTTGACAGTGGACTTCGGTTTGAATTTAATGCACTGATGGAGGTTGGGCATGTGAAATCAGATGAAGGTTTTCAAGTGAGTGCCAGGCAGACTGCAAATAAATGCATGAGGTAAGGCACAGTGGTAATTATTGTGCCAGAACTACGGTAGGAATATTACATAATTTGTTTGGAAAGACTTGGAAAGAATATGAAGTATAAGTCAAAATATGAGACCAATGTCTGACATAAAGAGATGTGTAAAAGATTGTTGAAACACTTGAATAAGAGGTTAGCACAAATGGAGTAGATTATGTCTACACAAAAGACAAACTAGTATTTAGAAATGGAGGGTGAGGTGGCTGAGACAGAAAAGATTGGCGATGACAGCAAACCACAGTGAAAAAGCAAACACACACGCATGCATGCACGCATGCACGCATGCACGCACACACACACACACACACATATATGCATATATACATTCTAATTGTATATTCAGAATTTAGGGTGCAAGCCCTGGCTAGTCAGATAACCAACAGCAGGATCATGGTATGGAATGATTATGAGGAGGCAAGACATGTGAAACTGATTACATTACTTTTCTGTTTGCATATACAAGTAATCTCTGATTGATGGTCTAAAGAAATGGGAACTTGAAATTGAAAATGGGATCTGTATTTTAAGTGAGAGAAATGGATTGCAAACAACTGCCTATGAATCAATCATGTACGCTGTCTCTGCTCATAGCAACTTGTTTTCCTGGTACTTTGACTTCTTGAATTTCAATTAATTTGGGATATGCCTCTGGTGAGTTTCTGGTGTGTTAGAGCCCTCTTGCACGACCAGATTGTGGAAGAACTTTAAATCCCACTCTCAAAACAATTGGACAATATATGTATGTCTCCAAAATGTGCAACAAAATCTAGAAGATTTAGGATTTTTGCTTGGAAATGTTTACATAGATATTTTTATACCCCGAGTAGACGCTAGAAAATTTTTCCTCGGGTAGAGAGCAAATGTCAGAGGTGTAACAGGGAAGAAACAGGTACTTGGGAATATATTTTCTGGGAGTGCAGTGGGTTTGCAGACTTTAAGGATTCCCTGTGGGATGTACTGTTGAAGATGCTGGGTGGGTGGATTGGTGTGACAAGGGAGATGATTTTTCTGAGCTGAGATACACAATTGGAATTGCCTATACATGGTAAGGACTTGCTGTGTCTAATTATGGTGGCTACCAGAAAAGCTATTACTAGAAAATGGAAATCAAACTATAAACCAATTATATTAGAAGTAGTGCATACAGTAACAGAGACAAAACAACTAAAATTTAGATCTTTAGAAAGGGGTAGGAGCAAACTACATAGGAAAAATCGGAATTGTGGGAACAATAAATACAGGGGAGGAATGAGGTTTAAAAGAAGGAAGGACTTAAATGAGCTAGGTAATGTTTCACTGAAAATGATTGGATACATTATAAGTGATGTATAATGTTTGCAGCTGGGAGTATGCCAGTATGGTTTTGTGATGTAAAATGCTTGCAATTAGGATTGTGTTGGTATGGTTTGTTTTCATTTATATAAATGTATTCACCCTGGGGATCACCTCTGTAACTTTGCTCAACAGAGGCACAGGAAAATAATTTTCTTGGGTGGCAAAGGCCAGGGTACCTTTTTGACTAGGCTTGTATAGGCCCTAGGGTTGATAGCCTAGTACCTACCTATGAACCTATGATTGTTTATATCATAAGTGATAGTTTAATAACAATATTTCTTGTTTAAAAAAGGGTCAGGAATTGAATAATTTATGTAATGTTGATTAGGTTATATGATATACAGCAATATATGTGGAGTATAATGTTTGTTAATATTAATTTGTCAATACAGTTTGATTACTTTTGTATGAATGTAAATTTGCCTTTATCACAAGTGATAATTCAGTAAAGGTATTAAAAAAGAAAAACATTATAATATCAGAAGATTTATGCATTAGTTTCCCAAACCTGCACTTAACTTATCTGCATACAGTAATCTGTTTATGCAAAATGTTAAACTTCCAATGAAGAAAGCACTCAAATACATTTCATAATCATTCATTCCATTCACAAATATATATATACGCATACACTTTAAAGGGAGAGAAATAAAACAATGAATGCAAACATTATTTAGAATAATACAAAAAACAATTTCATTGGCTTGCTACAGTGAAGGCACTCCTTTTCTTACAAAAATATTGGTGGCTAGGTATGTAAAGCTTGATAGACACTCTAGAGCTCTTAGCTGTGGAAGTGAATTTTGTTCCTCTAGGAAGGAAGATTTATGCTCAGAATATGATCGTCAACTGCAGTGTGTTTTCATGATAAGAAAGACATTTTGATTTGAGGATTTTATTTCCCAGCTGGTCTTGTGCAGAAATAGCAGGCTGGACTGGTGAAGGCATCAGTTTCCAAAGAGCAGTTCAGAGAAATTTATGCAGGTCATATCATATCCTTTGTCAGAATATCACCCATTTATTTATTTATTTATTTATTTATTTATTTATTTATCTATCTATCTATTTATTTTCAGATGACTTGCAGATATGAAGGAGAATAGCAATCAAACTTTGTACACCTGTTATAAGTACAGTCCAGCTTATTCAAAGGGAAGTTGGACCATTTACTGATGACAGCACTTTAGTACAGATATTTCAGAAGAAGAAAAGCACAAAATACCATAATCTTTGTCTCTCCAGTCAAAATAGGTCTGATTCCTTAAAGACTACCTAGTTAATTTCCTTAACAGTATTCTCAGCCTATGGCTTGCAGTTGACATCTCTGTTATCAAGAATCCCCAATGACTAGCCATTTTGACAAAATAAAGTATCTTACTATATGTTTTCTTTATATTTAAAAAAATATTTTATTGCTTGTATATCTCTTAATAGCATAGAAACCTAATAGTTACTGACCTATTAATTTATCTTGTGTATTTGCACTATGTGGGAGGTGTGACATCCGTTTACTGGCCCAGCAATAAAAGAGCCTCGGTCCTCACCACTAACACCAGTGAGGGGCATCCATATGGGGAAAGGATAATAAAAACACACACAGTAAAGCACAATTCCCCTTAAGAGCACACAGAGATCACAGTCAGTCTGAGGCTGGTTTCTCCCTTTCTCTCCAGGTCCCCAATAAGACTCCCCACTGGCACAGCTATAGGGTCTAGATCTCAGCCAAGTGGGCAAGCTAAAACCTCCAGTACCCTCTCTGTCTAACCAGGGCTTCATGTCCCTGCCCAAATAGCTGACACACACACACTTTGAGATAAGAGTTATATACAACCTCACAGACACTCCTGGAGAAGGCTGGCACAGACTATATGGTAGAAAACACTGCCACCACTCATAAATATGTATCAGCTAACAAAAAGGCCTTTATCAAAGGGTGTCTAATTCTTCTATGCAATATTATTATCCAAATGATAAGTGCAACTGAACAGTCAAAGCTTATTTGGAGTGATTAAGACAGTATCACTATATACATGCAATGTACTCTAGAACTTAAATTATCTCTACACAAAACAACCACAGTTGAAAGGTTTAAAATATTTAATAATAAATAATAAAAACACAACAACACTTCTTACTACACATTGCTAGTCAAGATTTCAGAGATCACAGAGAAATGCTTAAAATCATATGTAGAAAAGTTCTGACATCAATACAGAAAACAACTAATCTAATCATCCTATTTCCTAGCTATATCTAAGAGAAATCACAGTTCTAAAATAAACTTACATATAGAACACATGTAGTGCTGGTTATGTTGGATGTTCTAAAGACAAATGCTTGATAACACAGTGCCAGTGATTCATTTCAGATTACACAATTTCTTTCTGGTTCCCAGGCTAACAGAACTCAGAGGTTAATAGCCCTTTTGATCTTGCAGCTGGTCAGGAAGCCAGAGCAATAAAATAACTTATACATGCAAATTCTAGCAATTAACCCTGATCTCATGGCAATAGCCAGCATTCCTTTATCCAGACATATCAGCTCAAAGACCTGAGATCAAAGACAGTCATGAACTGCTTGACTTATCAGCTTTCTAACAGTAGAGTGCACTGTTGTTACATTTTTTGCAGTTCAACATCCACTACAGTCTTTTTATATTTAAGAGAACAAGCCTGTGGCTTATGTTAATATTTACAAATGACAGAATTATCTACAAAATTCTATTTAGCTAGGCTGGCAGCCTTCACCTATCTTCACAGGAGGATAAACTCATAAGCTCATTGTATAAGCTAAATTATTTCTGGTTGTAGGTGAATTTCATTGGTGTAACTGAAAAAATGGGGGGATTAAGATAATCCCTTTGGGAATATGTATATTAAAGTGATAAAAAACTCACACATGATGGTCTGGAAGGAACTGACCTGCTTTCTTCTAGCTGGAAAACCAGGTCATAGATTTGTGATGGCATGTTATCTTTAGCCTGTAGAGCATAACATAGTGGTGGGTCAACAAAGTCATAAACTTTTGAGAAATCTATGAAAATTGCTGCAGTGTGCTTGACTGCTGTAATCATGTGGGACAGTTTCAGTACCCTATGCAACTGTACATCAAGGAGTTTTACACCCCATTCTTGATGATAGGATTGTTGAAGGTCCTGTTTCAAACTGTAATATGTATTTATCTGAAATGAACATATCTGAGACACTCCCTTCTTATTAATATCCCCCAATCCACCTTAGTGGTAATAATTTGGAATAGCAGAGAATGAGTTGTCACTTTCAGCCTCCTTATATTTATAATAGAGTGAAATAATGACAAAAGCTGTAAGTAAAATAGTGTTTACATGAGATATTATATTCTTGAAATAGTTGGTCTGAGATTTTAAGTTGATTTAGAAAATAAGTGATGGTTAAAAAATACCATTTTCCCACCACTCTAGTAGGGAAAGAAAGAGTCAGTAGTATTGAATTTTGGATGCACTGCAAATGTAAGTAAGTTCATTAGTAAAGTGTTAGTTGGGTCTACTTTCTTGAATATGGCATGCACATCCCAACAGAGGGCAATTAAATATTGATAAAAACCAATATCATTCAACTTTATATAATACCCATTGCTATAGCATATAATAGACCTGTCCACCCTTTTCCTTTGTCATTGCTTCAATATGAGGTGGCAACTTAAAGGATTTGTCTAAACTGTCAACCATTAAGTCCACCCAAGGTAATGAACCTGGAGAATAAAGATCTCTATAACACTGTAAGGAAGCCGCTTGATGGGCTAGGAATAGACTGGTCAGCAAAATGCTACCGTGAGTTTGTGGGAAATAGTGAACGGCTTGGGAACCACTATATGATGATGATGAGGTTACAGAAATTTTAATAGCCGTCTATCCTTTCTCCTTAATACTGCATAAGGGAGATGCATTGGGAGGCCTTGAATTATATAGAATATTTTTGAGGACAATATTTTTTAATATAGGCAAGTTTCACAGATTGGGAAACTGTCCATGTACCCATTCTTGATGGGTATCTAATATTGTCTGAGTGCACTGGGGATTCATGTCTTGAGTCTCTTTGGGCGTGTGTTGAATTGTACACCAAAATAGTTAAAGCTAGGAGAATTTAGTATACATCCAAATTATTCTCTGATATGGTGTAGATCGGTAATATTATGGAGAATAATACAAATTGTAAAGGGTTTACCTTATATCCAGAGAAAGGTTTTCATGCCTGCAATAGATGCCTGCATAGATGAAGAGTATAAGCAGTTTCATTCAGAAATATTAAATGTCATATGCAAATAAAGTTACTCCATCCATTGAAAGGTTTCTTCCCTTACCAGAAGTGGTAGAGACTACTGCAGTTCTAAGAGCATTTACTAGTGGATCTATTGCAATTATAAGCAGAAGAAGAATAAGTGGGCAACTATGTCCATTCTGTTTAAAAAAACTCAACGATACTGAGATGTAAGGACCCAGATGTACAGCTGACACTAAATCATAGTAAACAGCTTGAAAGGCAATGTAGGGAACCCAAATATTGTTACTACATCACAGAGATATCAGCATTTTACACTGTCATATGCTTTTTCTGCATCAACTGATAACAAAGCTGAGGGCTGACTTAGAATTCCATCTTCCCCATTTTTGAAGGGAGAGTGCCACTGTCAAAGTATTATATAATAAGGCTGTACCTTTAACAAATCCAATTTGATCTGAGCGAATAAGGATTGGGAGAACTAGGGGTACCTAGGATACTCAAATATGCATATAGAATTTACTACCAACATTTAAAAGGGATGTTAGTCTTGCTAGTGAGAGCTAATGGTTTTTTTTCTGAGCTTTGATTCACTGTCAATGTATATTTTTTTCTGAGATATTTGTATACATTTTTTTTCTCTGTGTGGAAGATTTTCAATTCATATATATCTAGTTAATCACTGTTTATTAATAAGATCAGATAATGGTAGTAGAAGTAGTGAACCTAAACTCGTCCTAAGTCAAAAAATAATAAAAAATGTAATTTGAAGTATTATACAGAATTACTAAGTATTCAAAAGTAATCCAAGCAGGGTAGACAGTCTGTTTCCAGTCGAAAATCCTTTATTAAGTGCACATACAAGCAATCCAAGTAAAACAAAGACAACAGAATAGTTGTTCCCTCACAAACTTTCTAACTATATATATATATATATATATATATATATATATATATATATATATATATATATATATTTTATTTTATTTTTTTTTTTTATCAGGTATGGGAATGGTTTATTGTGCAGTAAAACACAATGTATTGGTATACGTGCCATATCCCATGTAGCTAGCCTAAATGCTTTACTCACCACAATGGAGACATTTTCAGGAAAGCTAGGTGTTCTCTCTAATTGTACCTAGATATCCTGGAAAGTACCTGTTTTGAATATGCATCCATCTATTTTATAAAGTAATCTCACTCTAGTCTTCCTAAAGGGTAAAATAATCCATTTAATTAAACTGATAATGAAACATTCAAGGAGCACCACAGTCATAAACTCTCTAAATTAACATTCATAATCATGCTGCATACTTTGACTGCTTACTTGTGTGGTTAGCAGGCATGAGCAGGATGGTGTCATTTAATAGAAACTTTGATGCACAGTAGCATCTCAGGAAGCTATCTGCATTGTATCATGTATGCAAATGGTTGTATAATGTGACGTAAATGATGTTGTGTGCTGAAAGAGGACATTAACGTGGAAATGTACACAATCAAGACAGTTACACTATTCATAGTCCTGTCTGCAGGAGCCTGTATACCAGCATGCATGATGCTAGAAAAGGCTGTAGCACATGCAGAATATTTACTTTAAGACAAAGATAATGTTTGAAGGTAAATCAGAAATTGCAAAGCAATATCTTCTTTTACTTAGTGATGACAGCTCTCACCCGGTAGAAGGGCATGAAAGAAAATATAGTACGAAGTGAACAACCCACCGTAACCTGACCAACCAGGTGATAGTTGATTCCATGTTGACTGGGACATAGTAAGAAGACTGGTAGATATTCACATAAATAATGTATGGGAATGAGTGCCCCCCTCGACCTCCCTAGACTATATGAAAAGTGACATCATGGAGCTCTCAGAATATATGTCCCAGGCTGTTATGCGTTGAGCAAGATATTACTTTCTCCAAGGAAGATACCACAACACGAACAAAAGATGACTGACTATTATAACTGTCTTAGTTTCTAGTGTCATTTTAAGGAGGGGGTACAATATTTGTCAGCAGGGAAGGAGATGGTCAACAAACCATGTTGCTTTGCCACAGATGGTCTACACCTCTCCCCATTAGGTTTTCAAATATTAGCTAAAACATTGCCTTCCCCATCGTACCGTTTTAAGCAGTGTCAAACTGAAAGTACTTTAATACATAGCAAATCAAAACCAAGAAAATGTAAACGTGCTACTGCTCAATGCTAGGAGTCTGTAGAATGACCAGAAGATACATAGATTGTGAGTTAACAGCAGTTTATTGCACAGCCAACATAGGTTCATAGGTACATAGGTTGGTACTAGGCTATTGGCCCTAGGGCATATACAAGCCTAGCCATAACAATTCCTTGGCTATTTCTTCCCACAATATTTACTCCCCTGGACCCCTGTCTAGCAGGGTGACTGATGTGATCCCCAGGGTGAATTTCCTGTCGTCCATCCAATCATCAGGGTTCCTTTTGAAAAGGGCCAAAGAGGCACTCTGCTTGACATGTATGGGCAGTCTATTCCAGAGTCTAAGGAGTCTCTGGGTCAGGAACATATCCCTCCAGCATGTTTTGTTCATTGTGATGACAAAGTTTAGATCTCTGGAGCATGTGGCTCTGAGGGATTGGGATTTCTTTAAGTGTAGCATGTCCAACAGCTCCGGGTTTGACGTGGCCTTGTATGTAAAGCAGAGATCACCTCTGAGTAGATGATATGCAACAGAGTATAGGTGGAGTTTTTTTAGACGGTCAGCATAGAACATCTGCTTTAGGCCTGTGATTCTTTTAGTGAGGTATTTCTGCGGCCTTTCCAGTTGTTGCAGATGTCTTGAGAGGTACATACCAAATGGGGCATTGTATTCTATAATGGGTCTAATGAGAGATGAGTACAGTGGGACAATGACCTCCTTTTTTCTAGATGAAAAGCCCTTATTGATGATGTGTGCCACATAGAAGGATTTTCTGACTGTTGTGGCGATATGGTTATCAAAGGTGAGACCACTGTCCACCTGTGTCCCTAAGTCTCTTATCACACTTTCAGTGTTTAGTGTACTGCCACCTATGTGGTAATTCACAGGTACATGTTTTTTCCCAAAGGGATAACTATACGTTTCTTGGCATTGAGCTTGATCTCATGACTCTGGCAACATTTCTTGGCATTGAGCTTAATCTCATGACTCTGGCACCAAGCATCTGTTTCTTTAAGGCCCTTTTGTAGAATATCCACATCATTTGGGGATTCAATAATGGCTCCCAGTTCGCAGTCATCTGTGAACTTTGTTAGCCAGATTCCCTTAGTGTTGGCCTGTACTTCAGAGAAGTAGATGCCAAACAAGAGCATTCCCAGGACTAAACCCTGAGGTACTCCACTTGTCAGTTGTCTGGAGCTGGATTTGGAGTTGCTTACTTTTATAGTGTGGGTTCTGTCAGTAAGCCAGTTGGCAACCCAACAAGTGATGTAGGGATTAATGCCCAGCTTAGTAGGTTTATCTATGATTCCAGAGTGAGGGATGGTGTTGAAGGCCTTGGCAAGGTCCAGATAGGCTGTGCGGACTGCCTTACCCTCATCCACAGCTCTAGAGACTGATTTGAAGAAGTCAATCAGGTTCAGGAGACAAGATTGGCCCTTCATGAACCCAAACTGGGTGGGGTCCAGTATTTGAAGGTTGCCAATGTTTTTGTTTAGAAGTTCCATGATAATACATTCCATGTCCTTGCAGATCAGGCTCGTCAGACTGATGGGGCGGTAGTTCCCAGGATCCAAGGTGGATCCCCCCTTGTGGAGTGGGATAACTGTAGTTCTGTGCCACTCAGTGGGCATGAAGCCTGAGGTGAGGCTATGATTAAACATGTCACTTAGGTGAGGTGTCAGTTAATTTTGTAGTTCATGTAGTACACAACACGAGATGTCATCTGGTCACATGGATGCTGTATTCTTAGCTTTGGAGAGTGCATTTTTTACCTGTGTGGCTGTTATTACAGAAATTTGTCAATCTTTTGGTATTGAGATGAGCCCTTTAAGAGGTGAGAGGGGGTGAAGTTGGCACTGAATCGATCTGCCAGGATATTGACAATATCCTAGGGATCAGTATATTTAATGCCATTGTGTTGTAGCTGAGAGCAGATCTGAGCATTGCCATTTAGATTCTTGTCATAGCTAGAGAATGCCTTGTGGTTGTCTTTGAAATCTTTGACAATTTGATTTTCCTAACTAGCTTTGGAGGATTTTATGAGGGCTCTCAGCTTCTTACTGAGGCTGGTAAGGAAGTTTTTACATCCTGGGATTTTCCTCTTTTCTGCAACAGTTTCTTCCTTTTGTTGTAAAGTTTGTTTATGGCAGGAGACTGCCAGATTGGCTTCCTTTTTTTGGAGGAGAGTGTCTTGGTTCTATGTGGGATGGCACGATTCATGCACGAGTGGATGTGCTCCTACAGTGCCTTAGTGTAGGATTCAGCAGTCGAAATTTCAGTTCATGAGTCTAGCTCATGCACATTCATGACACATAACTGAACCTGCTTAACACTGCCCTCCCCGATGTGATTCCTTAACTATAGTAGCTGTCAAGGTACAAACAATCTCTGTTTCTACAGGAGTCTAAACAAGAAACAGCTCCACTCCCTACAAGCTCTCATTACCACAGAGAATGCTGATGTCTGTGGATTCACTGAGACATGGTTTAAAGCCACAGACAGCATAGCAGTAGTTCAGGGCTATAATGCCTTCCACATATTTAGACTAGCTACTACTACTCAGAGAATAAGGTGGAGGTGTCTTGATTTACATCCAAAGTAGATGTTCCTCATAGATGGTCAAATGTGGATGTGATGTTATGAGGTAGTGTCAGCTGTGCTAGGGTGAGAAGAGTAATGCATGTGTAAGGTATGTCAGCATAGCTAGGTAGAGTTTTGTAAAGAATTATATGGCATTTGAATATCAAACGGATTTATACAGATGCTTGTGTTGAACATGTATTTTGTAAAGTTGCTTGTGCTAAAAATGTATAAACACTGGGTCCTGCAAGACAGAGAAGAAATATACATGAATGTCAGACTCTATTGTTGCAACTGTTGAAATATATATATTTTAATAGAGAATGCTGGAAGGGAAGAGGTTAAGCTCAACCCAGCTAACCTTAAGAAATATAGCCTGAATTTAAATGACTTAGTTTAGGCTATAAAGATTTTTATCTAACAGGTCTAAATGCAGCTAGAGATGTAATGTCTGTGAAAAGCCTGGGCTGGGATCTGCTCTATTGTCCTTAGTGGTGAACTAATTGCTATGCTGGGGTGCCAGAGAATGGCTTGTTAGTTTCTGCAGGAAGAGTGGTCGTGTTGGCATTGTTTTACAGTTTCCAGATGGTGTAATAAAACTTAGCTAAAGTTCTGTGTGTATTGTGACATATCATTGCCAGATCCTGGCTCATTTTCTAGTGAGAGGGTAGTGTGGGAATCACAGAGTCAGGTGACCAGATGTGATGTAATTCTGTAGCCAGCACTGAGATTTGTATTTGAATACTAGTGAGAGAAGTGAGGTGTGCACTCTGTTATTGGATCTGACAAGACACTCATCCACCTTCATCTTGCCTTGATAACTAGGGAACACTAATTACTCAGCCAGTTAAAAAATGTAGTGAGATTAGCTAAATGTTTTTTTTTTTCTGTATCTGTCTGTGTCTTTCCATCTATGCTGTTTTTTTTTATATTTCCTGTGATTGAATCTCTGGTGTCTATTATAAATAGATATTCAGTATTTTCATGTTTTCCTTTGTATTATTTATTATTAAATATATCTATACCTTTCATTGTGTCTGGACTTCCAAAAATATTTAACTTTTGAAAGTACTTGCATTTATTTAGTGGTACTGTGGAGCCATGCTCTTGAAAGTCTTTCTGATTGGTTAAACACTACCATTTGAATAAATATTACTTTTAATAAGTGTAATTGGGTAGCCTGATAAAAGTCTTAAAGTAGCTGGCTTCAGGTCTTCTAGTGGCAGCAAATCTACCTTATAGTCTGCATGGAGGTGGAGGAGTGGGTAAGCTGTGCCAGCATTTCTCAGGTGTGTGTGTGTGTGTGTGTGTGTGTGTGTGTGTGTGTGTGTGTGTGTGTGTGTGTGTGTGTGAGTGTGTGTGTGTGTAAGTCAAATCTCAAAGAGAGTGTGTATGACAGCTTCTTTGAACAAGGACACATAGAGCATTGATTTCAAAGAGAGGTTGGTGGAGGACTTGGCTTGGAACACCTGGCTAAAGACTCAACTTTATAGTGGACAGTGAGATGTCTTATTTGGGGCCTGAAGAGGAAGCCCAGCCCCAGGAGTGGAGTGTGCATCTTCTTTGTGCTCTTAACGAAAATTGTACTTGGTGCAGAGGGCTGCATCTGAAAATACTGTGTGTGTCCATTTTTCTCACAGTGAACGTTCCCCACTGGTGTTAGTGGTGAGAATTGAGACTCCTTGATCTCTGGCCCAGAGGAGAGATGTTACATAGGGCAGTGCACTTGAGCTTCTCCAGTTTCAAATCTCCATAGACAAAATCCCATAGCACTCTCTTGCAAGCTATATGCCCCCCTGCTTGTCCCAGGAAACCCATGACATGTATCTAATCTTATTAGAAATACTCACCATCCAACTGAATTCTATATTCATGGGTAACCTTAATTACCCCAGTACTAACTGGGAATTATACATGACACCAAACGTGCAGGCACAGAGATTCCTGGATTTTGTAAACTCAAATTCCCTGGGCCAGATTGTTAATATGCTGACCAGGAGCATAAACAGACTTGATATGGTCCTCACTAATATGGGAGAGTGCTGCACATCCCCTAGTGTAATGTCTTTGCTGGTAAGGTCAGACAACAAAACAGTCTCCTTTTAAGTAAAAATAAACCACAGAACCCTAGCTAACCCTGGAACTGTTTCTTACTGAAATTGGTACACCTTGTTTGCTGTAGCATAGACAAGACCCAGGCCTGCTGAATCTAGCTTTGTTTGTATTCTTGTTGTTTGTTTGCTTGTTATTTCCCTGGAACACTAATTCCACCTAAAACGCGGCTTCTCAGTGCTTCTGTGGATCCCTAGTGATATCTGCATTGCTTACTGTACTTATTTCCTTGTTTCACTTAAAAGAAAGTTACTATTTGTCGTTTTTGCATTTAAGTTACCTGTAACACATTGAACTTAATTTACCTGGCACTTGCTCACTAAAGCAATTATATAAGTCAGCACTAAAAATTAAAAGCACTACACCCTCACTCCCCATTGGCCCTTGTTTTCAATTATAAAGGAATTCCCAATATTATTCTAGCATGTCCAAAGGTCAGTTGTCAATCTCCTCTCCGGTCCAGCTGGTGAATCTGGGAATCTTGAGGCAATGTTACAACTGCCTCATGTACACAGACAACCCTCTCCTCCTCCCAACAAATTCCAACACATGTGAGAGATGCAACCATATAGCCAAACTGGAGGCTAAGCTCTCTCAATTCAGTACTGGCATAACTAGTCAGGAGGAGAAGGAAACCACACTCACTACAATTCCAGTCTCACATAGACCTACCACGACAGCAAACCAAACACATAACCACACAAAAACATACTTGGAGGCTCTGAATAAAGATCTGCCTAAGCAGCAGAGACCTCCAAAGCAGACACCCAAGCAACCGCTACCCCAAAACAAAACACGTGCAACACATATCTCACAAAGCCAGTTTGCCGAACAGTCTCAGCCCTTAAGGCTAAACACCACACCTGATACACTTGGAATAGATGACTCTATCGTCGGGCACACTGATATCCCGCTCACCAGGCTAAACAAGGAGAAGGTCACAGTGAGCAGCCTGTGGGGCGCTAGGATCCGCCACATAACACAAGCACTCAGGTCACTCCAAGGCAAGTACAAATATGACTCAGTCATTGTCCATGCTGGTGTGGATGACCTGAGACGTACCTCCCTGGACTACATGAAAAGAGACATAGAGAGTCTCTGAGCATGTAGCCCAGGCCGGTATGACCCTGACCTTGAGTAGCATCTTACACTCACCAAGAATGATGCCACAATATGAAGACAAGATGATCAATTTCAACAATTGGCTTAAGTACTGGTGTCTTTCAAAGGGGATCCAATGCCTGTCAGCCTGGGATGATATGCTCGACAAGCCACGATGCTTTGCTAGGGATGGCTTGCACCTGTCACCCCTGGGCTTTTGGATATTGGCAAAGGATCTTGCTACCCATATAGTGCCTTTTTTAGGCAAGGCTCAAAAGACAAACCCATCTCCATAGGTATCACAAGGGATAAGAAATTAAGAGTAATGCTACTCAATGCCAGAAGTCTAAACCTCAAGATGCACACACTTAAAACTCTCCTTAGCATGGAGAACATCGATATCTGTGCAGTAACAGAAACCTGGTTCAGGGCTCCGGAGAGCACCCTAGCACTACCAGGTTATACCTCATACCATGCTTTTTGGCCCCAAAACTTGGACCGAACCACAAAAGGAGGGGGAGTATCGATATTCATCAAAGATACCGACACCTCCAGGTTGGTGGCAAAGCACCAAGCATCAGAGACTATCCATGTGCAACTATCAGTGGGTAAAACTGCCTTCCAGTTTATAGCCTGCTACAGACCACCCTCCCAAACCCAGGAACCCCACTCAGCCTTCCTGAGAACACTGGAAAATATGAAGGTCTCTCCAAACACCATTATACTGGGTGACTTCAACTACCCAAACATAGACTGGGAGCATTACTCTAGCTCCAACACCCTAGCCCAAAGGTTCCTAGAATTCATAAACTCAAATGCTATGGAACAACTTGTTACCACTCCCACAAGAGGGGAAACATACTGGACCTGATCATCACCAACATGGGGACTCTATGCTCCAGACCAGAAGTGTATCCCTCACTGGTAAGATCAGACCATAAACTGATCTCACTGGATATTCACATCCTGACCCCACCCCCTGCCCAGAAAACCACAGTGAAAAACTTCTCTAAAGCAAATTTCACACTCCTCAAAACCGAGGTGGAATCCTTCAAAGTCCTCGGGTCTGTGGAAAATACGGCCCAGACCGCAGAATCCTTTATAAATGCATTCTATGAACACCTCCAGGAATGCATGGATCATGCAATCCCAAATAAAACCAAGACCCAATCCTCCAAAGGCAGATGTCCTGTCTGATGGACCCCAGCCATAAACAAACAATACAATAGGAGGAGGAAGCTACTACATGATAGAGCAAAATCCCAAAAAGGGAAGGCATCTCTGATCAGTATTAGCAAAAAACTAAGGGCACTCATAAAATCGTCTAAGGCTAGCTTCAAAGAAAAATTTCACAGGACACTAAGGATAATCACAAGGCTTTTTTTAGTTATGTTAGGAACCTGGGTGGGAATTCCCAGATATGCTCAGAATTAGTCCAAACAGACAAAAAATACACCGAACCCACAGACATTGCCAACATCCCAGCTGACAGGTTCAGTGCAAACCCCCCCACACCAAAAGGGCAAATATCTATCCCAGCAGAGTGCTGTCCCCCTGACATCTCAGATGCTCAGGTAAGAGCCACCCTCTCCAAAGGAAAAAACACAGCATCAATGGGACCAGATGGTGTCCCAGGCTGCATCCTACATGAACTCCAAGAAGAGCTAAACCCAAACATAAAACTACTGTTCAATCTCAGCCTTACTACAGGATATGTACCCAAAGTGTGGCGTACAACAACAGTGGTCCCTCTCCAGAAAGGTGGTGCCTCAACGGACCCTGGAAACTATCGCCCCATAACCTGACTAGCTTGGTCTGCAAAGCTATGGAAAGGATCATCATGGACCTCATAAATAAAGATATTGGGGACCTAAAGACACTGAATCCTACCCAGTTTGGCTTTGTTAAGGGCAGATCCTGCCTCTTAAACCTGGTCAACTTCTTTGAAACAGTCACCAAGGCCATTGACAAAGGGAAGGTGGTCCACACACCCTACCTGGACCTCGCTAAAGTCTTCGATACAGTACCCCACTCGGGCATTATAGATAAGCTCACCAGCTTAAATATAAACCCCTATGTCACTAGATGGGTTGTAAACTGGCTCAAGGACAGAACCCACATGGTTAGAATTGCTGGAGCCATGTCAGACTCCAAACCAGTTACAAGTGGCGTCCCACAAGGCTCAGTCCTGGGACCTCTCTTGTTCGGTATATATTTCTCGGAGGTACAGGCCAACACAGAAGGACTGTGGCTGACCAAGTTCGCAGATGACTGCAAACTGGGCACCATAATTGACTCTCCAGCTGACACAAGCATCCTCTGAAAGGGCCTCATAGAAACAGACAACTGGTGCCAGAGCCATGGCCTCAAGCTAAATGCCAAAAGTGTATAGTCATCCCTCTGGCAAAAACAAGTGCCCACAAATTACAAGATAGGTGGTAATCTATTAAGTACAGAAGAAGTAATTAGGGACCTGGGGACCCAAGTTGATAGCAATCTCTCATTTGACAACCACGTGGCCAAAGTGGTTAGAAAAACATTTTATATAGCCCACCCAATCATGAAGGGATTCACATCTAGATTATGGGAGGTCATCATGCCTCTTTACTCATCCCTCATCAGGCCCATAATCGAGTACAATGCCCCTTTTGGGATGTACCTTACCAAACACCTGCAGCAACTGGAAAGACCCCAAAAGTACCTCACCAAGAGGATCAAAGGGCTCAAACAGATGCCATATGCTGCCCGGTTAAAGAAACTCCAGTTCTACTCAATGGCATACTGCCTGCTCAGAGGTGACCTGTGCCTGACGTATAAAGCCGTGTCCAATCCAGAATTAAGGGACATGCTGCACCTCAAAAAAATCCAAATCCCATCGAGCTACACACTTGAGAGACTTGAACCTCAGCACTGAAATAAATAGGACATGCTAGAGGGACAGATTCATAACCCAGAGGCTCCCTTCACTCTGGAATAAAATCCCAGTCCAGGTTAGGCAGAGTCCCTCATTGACTCTCTTCAAGAGGAATCTTGATGAGTGGATGGGAGATCGTAGGTTTACCCTGGGTATCACTTCTGTGTCACTGTTAGACAGAGGCACAGTATACTAACCTCGAAAAAGGGCATAGTAAAATTAATTTAAAATGGGTGGCAAAAGCCAAACATACTCTGGCTAGGCTTATAAATGCCCTAGGGCAGATAGCCTAGTATGAACCTATGAACCTATGAACTACTCTAATGCTAACTTTCTACTATTAAGTGATAACCTGGCAAAATTTCAAGCACCCATAAATCTTGAGAACACTGTTGCCTATGTAGAAATGTTCACAGAAACCCTATACCAGCATGTTAATAGCTGCATAGAGACAGCTATACTCACCATGAAGAAGTTCAAAACAAACTCAAAAAACAAGCCACACTGGTGGAATCACAACATTAACAGGCTGTATGTCAGAAGGAAGAAAATTATGGCAAAACTTATGAGGCATAGCACCCAACAGGATAAAAGTACTCTCATCAAACTAATCAAACAATTCAGATGACAAATGAAGTTTACCAAAGCCAAATTTGAGGTAAATTTGGTCTGCAAGGTCAAGGGCAACCATAAGGCATTCTTTAGCTATGTCCACAACCTCAAAGGCAATATATAATTGTTTGCGGAGCTCATTGGTAATGCAGCCACCTATACTGAGCCAGGAACTATATCAAACTTACTGGCAGACAAATTCAGCTTTCCCCTTCAACCTCCCTTCAGGAAGTGCACATTGAATATAACTACCTCTATAGCACTAGGGAACAGGTCCTCAGTGCCCTCAAAGGCCAAGAGCACTGCATCAATGGGCAAAAACTATATTTCAGGGTGCCTTCTAAATAGCATAAAACATGATTCATCAGGCCTTCTGGAATTGCTATTTATCTGTCGCCTTCAAACAGGCTTCATGTCTCACGAACGGAGAACAGCAACTGTGACCCTGGAAACTACAGATCTACAAGTCTCACTAGTCTCATATGCAAAGCCTGGAAATAACCCATTCTAGTTGTGTCAAGTGCAGGTCATGCCTACTCAATTTGCTGGACTTCTTTGAGAAGGTCTCCTTTCACACTGCCTACCTTGACCTGGCCAAGATATTTGACATATTACCTCACTTGGGCATTGTTGACAAACTCAAGAGGTTAGGCATTAACCATTATGTCAACCTGTAAATAGCCAGCTAGCTTTCAGACATGACCCAGGAAGTTAGAAATAGGGAATCTACCTCTACATACTGGCCAGTCACAAGCAGAGTCCCTCAGGGATTGGTCTTGAGATCACTCCTTTTTGGCATTTACTTCGCTAAAGTCAAGACTAATAGCAAGAACCTCTACCTGACTAAATTTGCAGATGATTTCAAATTAGAAGCAGTCATAGAAGCCCCCATTGATGCACGTGTTCTCCAGAAATAGCTGCCACAGGCAAATAACTTGTGTCAGAGCCATGGACTAAAACTAAATGCTATGCAAAATAGTATCCTTCAGGAAGCCATCAACCCCTAGCAACTCTCATATTGACAATGTACCCCTAAGAGCTGACCCTGTAGTCAGGGTCTTGGGGAGCCAAACACAGAGTAATCTAGCCTTTGATCATCATGTGTCTACAGTAATAAGGAAATCATTCTATGTTGTGTAACTTATAAACAAAGGTATGTCATCTAGGTCCAAGGAGGTCATTATTCTACTGTATTTGGCATTCATCAGACCTATCATTCAGTGCAATGCACCCTTTAGTATGTTCCTAAACAGGCACATCCAACAACTGGAACATCCACAGAGGTTCCTCACTAAAAGAATGCAGAGTATATGTAACATATTCTATGCAGACCACCACAAGGCCCTATTCTTGTATTCTGTCTCCTACAGGCTTTTGAGGGGGATCTATGCCTGGAATACAAGGCATTGTTAGACCTCATGCTGATGGACCTCCTGTATATCCACAGAATAAATAGCATCATAATTACTAATTCTAAAGACTTAAACCTTGACTGAGATATAAATAGGACCTGCTGGAGAAACATGTTTGTATGCCAGGAACTGCCCCTTCTCTTTAACAGGTTGTCCATCCATGTGAAGTAGAGCTGCTCCCTAACTCAGTTCAAGAGTAACTTGGACAATTGGATTGGAACAGGAAATTTATCCATGGTTTGGCACTTATGTTTCTAATGGATGCAGACATCCTGTAAATGGTTCTTCTCCTGGGATGCTACTTGTAAATGTTTCATCTGCCATCTCCTATTTACAGTTATCAAGAGTACCAGAACTATTCAGAGATTTGAGATGCATGGCTAGGCTTATAAAGGCCCTTATGATTATTAGCCTAGTACACACCCATGAACCTGTGAACCTATATATGGGTGTCCTTCACTGTGCTGAATTGTCAGTTAATTGCCAGACTTAGGTGCTTCAAAACTTCATCAGAAATGGTCTTTGCCAAGTGCTGAAGGCATTAAAAGGTAGAAGATCAAATATTTTCTACCTAATCTAAGTGTGGAATTGAGTTTATTGTGCCTTCACAAGCTGCTATTTACTACCATGGTGTGCAGATCAGCAATGATCTATATATCATGGTAGTAAATGCAATGCAGAGACATGAAAATTAGCCAGTAATGAAGTCATTCCTCATCACAGCTAACACATTTCTGAACGGTCAATGAGCACATCATGGGAGAAGGCATTTTCAGCATTAGTCGTACAGTTCATGCTAGGCCTTTTAATGAATTACTGAGTCTGTTTTTCTATATGCCAGTATCAGTCAATTGTGATTTCATGTTTGTACATTTCAGTAACTTACCATAAGCTTGAGCGTGTGTGTGTAAATATATATATTGTCAGAAAAATATGTATTAATGTGTGCGCTTAATGCTGATTAGAGACTAAATAAGTTAACACGTTTTTCATTCTATTTTATATGCACTCTTTTATATACAGTTGAGTTTCATATGAGACTAAAAGATGCTTTTTGAAACTGCAGTGTGCTTTCTGAAACTTGCAAGATGCCCTCTGACCTAGTAATTGCTAGCACAGCAATATTCATGTCTATGCCTTTTGGAAATGTACTTGAGAAGCAGGTGATTATCTGCTAGGTCAGGAAGAAATGAATGAACAATGCTATATTCTGTAAATGTAATGATTTTAAACAATCATCTCTGTTCGAAGTATGAGAACATGCACAGCTGCAGAAGTTAGAGATAACATAGACAAAGGACTGTTAGAGAAATTAATTGCAATCTATACTTGCTTTGTGCTCGAATTAGCCATAGTCCCTTGAATGGTAACATTGCATATATCTAACCAGTGGTAGCCAAGGTCACGTTGTTTTTCTTAGGAAGTTTCTCACAAAAATTGATAGTACCAGCAGAATATTGTAAAAACAATCACTACAAAATAACTTGTGATTCACTACGTCAGCTTGGTAGGCAATGTCTTATTAGAAAATGTATAAAAATGCCTGCATTTCCTGATTCTAGTTAGACAAACTCTGTATTAGCAAGTTTTTGTCTCCTTGCTGCAAGATTAAAGTGCCTTAACCTGAACCTACCGTGTATTGATCATTTTTAAAGTATATTTTTCCTTTGACAGTTTGGTCCTTCGAGCTGGAAATATCTCTCACTCTAGGCTCAGGTCAGAATTGGGCCCGGTGGCATGTACCCGCACGGAGAAGTGGCCACATTGGCTCTTCTGCTTTGAAAGACCTCCGACTGAATTGTCATTCGAAAGAGGCCAGCCACTGTTTCTGATCTGGGATTGGAGGACAAGTCAACGTTCCGGTGGATCAACACACGGAGGGTCAGGTAAAGAGAAATTTACCCTTTTTCTGTTTTAGATCAGGGACTTGTTACACTATTGTTTTGTCAGGGAGATTTGCATGCGCAGATCAGGGACAAAAAGATTGCTGTCTTGTCATAGATCAGGAAGACAGAATAAGTAGGCAGTTATTCTAGATAAACTGTGAAAAGGTGTAAAATCATGGTACCACATGATAAAAAGGGTACGTAACAATTTCTAACTTAGCTAAGGCAACATGGGAAATCAGTGCATGAAAAGTTCCCGAGACCCGCCCTTAACCGAAGACGCGAAATATATGCAATTACAGCGTGCCGATAATGTTAGGTATTATACAAAATGGGTTGATAAATACAAATTTGACAGTAATTTAGATAAACATTCACTTATTAAACTTGTTAGACGACTTAAAACAGACGCGAAAGGTCAACTAAAAAAGCAACGACAATTAGGAGTCCCTCAGGCACATACGTGGCTTGAGGAAGCAAACCGCAGGGAACAAAAGATTAACAATTCAAAAGCAATGTTCTTAGACAAGGAAGACAATAACTTGGTAATAGCAACAGCCCCTCCTCCGCCCCCTCCCTTCCCTTACCAGAATATGAAGTGAGTGGACAAGCTAATCCACCTCCGCTATACCCAGCTGTTCCTGCAAAACCAAAACCATTTGTCAGAGATCCTATCGAGACCTGGTCTCGAATACGCAACTTAAGAGGGGATATTAAATTATATGAAATGAGTAAAAATTCACAAGCTAGTGAAGAAGAGGTATGTCCACTCATAGAAGTACCAAATCCGCAGGCAGGACAGGCAGGACAGGCAGGACAGGATCTAACTCTTCTAGTATATAGACCGTGGACACCGGAAGACATCCGGAAAGCAACAGAGGGAATTCCCCAATCAAAAGTTAATTTTAGAAAATTCTTATAAGACTTACAAGGCATGAGGTTAAGTTACCATTTGAATGGAGAGGAAGTAGAGAAAGTAGTTAGACAAATCGTAGGTCCAGATTGGCACATGATCAGTGGCAACTGGAATCCCCATGACGCAGAGATTAGACCACTCCCACATAGTCACGCAGAACTGGACAACAGAGTGAAAGGTCTGACAGACCGAATCTCTGAGAAATGGAAGCCTAGGGCTGATTGGACTTGCATTAATCAGTGCATAAAACAAGAAGGTGAAACTGTTGATAGATATTATGCCAGATTATTAGAATGTTTTAATAACCATTGTGGAATGCAGGTACCTGAAGACCAAACACATGATTCCCCATATGAGCAACAGTTAAAGAATGCATTTTTAAAAGGCAGTATTGCACCCATTAGCAGCTTTATTACAAAGCACATGGTAGATCATCGTACGAGTAGATTATAGTCACTACTTGAATATGCAAGACATGCCGAAAGGCATTTTAATAGCAAAAAGAAAAATATAACTCAAGTATTTGCAGTAGAAGACGGATCAGAAGTCTTTGTAGTACAAACTGGGAAGAAGGGTAAGAAAAAATACCCAGGGAAACAAACAATCTGATAAACGATCAGAGAGAAAGAAAAGGGGTGAATGTTTTAAATGCTGGAAAAAAGGACATTTAGCAAGGGATTGCAGGCAAAATAAAAAGGTAACCACAGAAGACAAGGAGGGTGAGGAATTACTATATGATAGTCAAGAATCACTGGATAGGAATAAACAAGAAAAGACAAATGCAAATGTGATAGAAGGGGTAGAGGATGTGACAGATGAAATAGAGGATGTAAATGAATTCACAGATAATGAAGAAAATGAAATTTTGGACTTAGCATTATTGAGCTTAGAGCTCTACTTAGCGGACACAAAACCGGAAGTTACACTTCTGGTAGAGGGGAGGGTAGTTAAATTCCTGTGTGACTCAGGGGCCTCACGGACCCTGATACATCCTTCCAAACTACCAGAAAATTCAGAATCACTTGACTACATATTAATGAAAGCAGCAAATGTACAGCTGTATCGGGAGCCACTTTCCCACAACATAGCAATAACTGACCCAGTTTCAGGGATGACCCAGAAAAGCAAAATTGTTGTTTCTGCAAAATGCCCAGTGAATCTTTTGGGCAGAGACCTAATGCAGATATTTGGCATAGCCATAGTTCCAACTATGCAGGGTATGGAGGCACAGTGACAAATGGATACTTTTGTAGTGCGACCGGAGGGTGAAACATTTTATTGGTACAGCCAGGACTTAGTTACGACTGGTCCAGGGGCAGTAACCGAGGAACTGATGAATGTAGCCATCAGTAAATCCCCCTCCCTTGACATTGATAAACAGCATTTGTTGCATTGCACTCTATATTACTGTAACAGACCAGGACCTGATAAAGAATATGAGCAAGAACTGTTTAAGAACCATGGTAACAGATTAGTATTACGAAATTTGTACTGGGACACAGAAGGAAACAGTGTAGCAAGCTGTTCATTGCCCCAGGAATTCCTAGCACTTTACAAATCTAATCGATTACCACATGTAAGTTTAACTAAAGATAGAAATTTGAAGTGGGCAGACCTAGGAGAAAAAGTCACTAGGTGGGAAAAGCAGACAGAGTTAGAACTTTCCGAACAAGGAGTACAAAAGCAGAAATTGAATTGGATAACGCAGACACACCCAGCTGTACACTCACAGGCAAGTGAGGATAGCTGAGTAGCACTCTTACTGGAGGAAGAGGAAAAAGCCTTACGAGACATACCAGAGATTCTCTGGTCAACAGGGAAATCAGATGTAGGACTTATTCGTACAGCAGGACCAGTTATTATCACGCCAAAATCAGCATTTAGACCTCAAAAGAGACAGTATCCCTTAAGAAAGGATGCAGAAATAGGAATCAAACCTATAATAGCAGCCTTACTTAAGGAAGGAGTCTTGATAGAATCTCCTGATTCACCATGTAATACACCCTTATTTCCTGTTAGGAAAGCAAATGGAGAATGGCGTATGGTCCAAGATTTACAAGCTGTAAATGATGCAGTTATACCTAGGGCACCTATGGTGCCAGATCCACACACTTCATTGGATGATTTGAAACCTCAACAAAAGTATTTTTCTGTAGTAGATATAAGCAATGCATGTTTCTCAATACCGATACACCCTGACAGCCAACATTGGTTTGCATTTACATTTCAGGGGAAATGGTATACATATACGAGACTTTCACAGGGATATTGTGAAAGTCCAACAATATTCGCACAAGAAATGGCAAGTAACCTGGCGGGATTTATCCCACCGAAAGGCAGTCAGATTTTACTTTATGTAGATGACATTCTGCTGGCAGCCCCCACCCAGCAAGAATGCAGAGAGGATACCAAAACATTATTACAATTTTTAGCCACTCAAGGACACAAGGTAAACAAAAACAAACTGCAACTTTGGAAAAAACATGTCAAATACCTGGGATATGTAATATCCAAAGAAGGCAGAATATTAGATGAAGACAGAAAAACAGCAATATTACAAGCACCTAAACAAACTACCAAGAAGGAAATGATGTCCTTCCTGGGTACTACTAACTTTTGTCGGAGTTGGATTCCAAACTATGCCTTGGAATCTGCTCCACTGACTAACTTGATATTCAAAAAGCCGATGGCAGCACAAGATTTATTACAGTGGACACCAGAAGCAGAATCAGCTTTCTGCAAACTGAAACAATTGATAGCTTTTTCCTTAGTTTTAGGATTACCAAACTATCATAAACGATTTTTCCAAACTGTAGACTGTAAGCAAGGTTATATGACATCAGTGTTAACACAACAGCATGGGGACAAACAATGCCCCATAGCTTATTATTCATCACAGCTAGACCCAGTGGCGCGATCCTTGCCCCATGTGTACAAGCAGTAGTTGCAGCTGCAATGGCAGTGCAGGCTTCAGCCTCAGTAGTATTGTTCCACCCTCTCACATTGAGAGTGCCTCATGCAGTCATGATTATTTTACTGCAGGAAAAAGTAGCATATTTTTCTCCTGCTAGACATCTTTCCTGCATGACTATACTGTTGAGCCAACCTCATATGACAATTGAACGATGCACAACATTGAATCCATCAACCTTGCTCCCAACCCCTGCAGATGGCAAACAACACTACTGCCTGCAGGAGATTGAGCAAAAGACACTACCTAGAAAAGATCTCACAGATGTTCCCTTGGATGATGCCGAGGTGACATACTATGTGGACGGCTCGTGCAGGAGGGGTCCTATAGGACAGAATCTAGTGGGGTATGCAGTAGTTTCTGATACTGAGATTTTAGAAGCAAAGTCTTTACCACACAACTTATCTGCACAAGCAGCAGAATTGATTGCTTTGACAAGGGCATGTACCTTGGCAAAAGGTAAGAGAGTGAACATTTTTACTGACAGTCAGTATGCTTTTTCTACTGTACATGTTTTTGCGCAACAGTGGAAAAATAGAGGAATGATAACATCTATTGGTAAACCAATTAACCATGCGTAATTTATTTTAGACTTGTTAGACTCTATTCAGTTACCTCAGAAAGTAGCTATTTGCAAATGTGTAGCTCATACCAAGCAACAGGATAGAATTTCAAAGGATAATGCGAGGGCAGATACAGCTGCAAAACAAGCAGCTTCAGCTTCAGAAATATTTATTTTGAGTGAGGAATTACAACCATCTGAGATTTTAGACCTAGAAATGTTAAAAACAATGCAGACACTTACTACAAATGTAGAAAAACAAAAGTGGATAAAACGAGGAGCAATCCTTGAGAAGGGACTGTACATCTCCAAAGAAAAGAAACCGATTTTACCATCTAACTTGTTTAGATATGCAGCTTTGTTGAGCCATGGGCAGTGCCATGTCTCAACAGGGGGGATGGTACAGTTAGTGAATCAAGTGTTTACGATGTATGGATTTACAAACTACACAAAAAATTTTTGTGCAGCATGCCATGTTTGTAACAAGCATCATGCACAAGGGGCATTGAAACCTAAGCAAGGGAGCTTCTCTACACCACCATATCCATTCCATACTATTTGTATGGATTTTATAGAGCTGAACAAATGCGAAAATAAGAAGTACTGCCTTGTCATTATAGATATGTTTTCCAAATGGGTGGAAGCTTTTCCAACTAAAAATCCAGATGCAGCTACTGCTGCAAAAGTCCTCGTTAAAGAAATTATTCCTAGATTTGACATACTGGAAAAGATTTATAGTGACAATGGCACACACTTTGTAAATCAAACTATACAACAACTTAGTCATTATTTTGGGATTTCTCTGAAAAATCATTGCGCATACCACCTCCAATCTGCAGGATTAGTAGAGAGGCATAATGGGGTTTTGAAAAACAAGCTTAGAAAGTCGATTAGTGAGAGACAAAAGAACTGGGTGCACTGTTTACCTCTGGCACTGTTGAGCATGAGAACTGTTCCAAATGCAAAAGGATTAACTCCTTTTGAAGTTCTGTTTGGGAGGGCATATTATACACCTCAATGGAAACCTCTCATGCCTGCAGACCAGGAGGCTGACAGTTCACTTGCAGAGTATATGAGGCGATTTTTGAATAACAAACTTTTGCAGTTAAATTCTGTTTCAGATAAAGAGCAAACCAGACCATCGGAAGCAGCAGTAGCCCCAGGCACATGGGTCTGGGTGAAGGTGGTGAAGAAAAAGAACTGGAGTTCTCCGAAGTGTGAAGGGCCATACCAGGTACTACTGTCGACACCCACTGCAGTCAAGATCGTGGAGCGAGCGTCCTGGATTCATTTGACACATTGTAAACTGGCTAAGAACTTTGAACTGGACCAAAACCTTGTTACTGTTGTACAACGAGAACAAAATGACCAGGTATAGAGTAAACAGAGATGCAGAACAACCTCAGAAAATTTGCATGATTATTTTGATAGCCACACTGATAACACTGATCTTTTTGTTGTGGCCTTTCCTTTTCCCAGCCACAAAAGTTGAACTGATCAAATGTGATGATTCGACCATAGACTGGCACCCAAACTTTAACACTTATCAGGCAATTACACGTGTGTATGCTGAGACTTTTAATGTTTCGAATTGCTGGATTTGCACAGCCATACCAACAGCATACGGGGGGTTATTAATGACTGCAGTCCCCCTAGGGGTCAATGAAACCTGGGAAAATATGGTTTATGACACCGTAGCTATCAAAGCACGTGATTAGGTAGCACTGTATTTGCCTTTGAAAGGGAATTGTATGTTTTTATAAGAATGACACAATTCAAGTGGGTTGGAGCAGGTGCAATGTGACTGTACATTACAAATGTTATACCAAAGCAAACAGAATGGATACAGTTTGTAATTCGAATTATGACTCATTTCTTGAGTCCATGCATAAGACTACTGATGAAGTGCAACGTAATCCTGTACTTTTTAAGCAACTGTCTGTAATAGATAGGAAAATGTTTCATGCAGGGCAGCCATTTCATAGCAAAGTAACTACTAACGTAGAGGATTGTTATTTTGTGTGTGGTAAGAAATCATATAAATGGTTCCCTGAGAATTGGTCCGGCAGTTGTTTTTTGGGGTACCTGGTTCCGGCCGTACGACACACTGCAGTTTTGCCTCAGGGAAATATTCGAAATACCCAAGATGTAGCCAAGAAAGCTGTCAGGAAGCCTGAAAATCCAGTGGGACGGATCGAGGCGGGCTGGAAAGACCATCATACCGTGGGTACCAAGCTGACGCACATGGACTTGAGTGATGCTGTCATATCGTGGGCAGGCATATTACCTGCATATGATGCAGTGAAATCGATTTGGGAGCTGTGAAAACTGTCTAAACTTCTCGAAGTAATGAGTAATGCAACTTTTTCTGCTCTTGAATTGATAACTGATGAACTGAATGCTATGAGAACTGTAGTGCTCCAGAACCATATGGCTCTTGAATTCACCCTAGTGGTGAGAGGTGGCACGTGCACTTTAATCAAAGAAGAGTGTTGTGCGTATATACCTGATCATCAACATGAGATAAATGACCACCTTGTGGTGATACAGCAAGTGTCGATCATGACCAAACCAGGCCCAAACCCTCTGACGGACCTTTTCCAGAATTTGTTTGGGGGGGTGGGGTTCCATCCTAATGAACATCCTGATTGCCATTTGTGTGGGATTACTCCTATTAGGAGCATATATTTGTTGTGGTATTCCTTGCATGAAAAAGTTAATCAAAGAATTTATAGACATATCAGTTTCTGAGACTTTGTATCAAAGTACTGAAATTGAAGAATTGTTAGAATGTGAAACACTTTCATAAGTTTAAACTGAATGACTCTCTTAACTGCAAATCCTGAATGGAAGAGGTTAGGAGAAGAAGCAAACTGTTTATTCTTTTGAAAATAGAATTAAAAAGTATTAACAGGGGGAAATGTCAGAAAAATATGTATTAATGTGTGTGCTTAATGCTGATTAGAGACTAAATAAGTTAACACATTTTTCATTCTATTTTATATGCACTGTTTTATATACAGTTGAGTTTCATATGAGACTAAAAGATGCTTTTTGAAACTGCAGTGTGCTTTCTGAAACTTGCAAGATGCCCTTTGACCTAGTAATTGCTAGCACAGCAATATTCATGTCTATGCCTTTTGGAAATGTACTTGAGAAGCAGGTGATTATCTGCTAGGTCAGGAAGAAATGAATGAACAATGCTATATTCTGTAATGTAATGATTTTAAACAATCATCTCTGTTCGAAGTATGAGAACATGCACAGCTGCAGAAGTTAGAGATAACATAGACAAAGGACTGTTAGAGAAATGAACTGCAATCTATACTTGCTTTGTGCTCGAATTAGCCATAGTACCTTGAATGGTAACATTGCATATATCTAACCAGTGGTAGCCAAGGCCACGTTGTTTTTCTTAGGAAGTTTCTCACAAAAATTGATGGTACCAGCAGAATATTGTAAAAACAATCACTACAAAATAACTTGTGATTCACTATGTCAGCTTGGTAAGCAATGTCTTATTAGAAAATATATAAAAATGCCTGCATTTCCTGATTCTAGTTAGACAAACTCTGTATTAGCACGTTTTTGTCTCCTTGCTGCAAGATTAAAGTGCCTTAACCTGAACCTACCTTGTATTGATCATTTTTAAAGTATATTTTTCCTTTGATATATATATATATATCTATATCTATATCTATCTATATATATATATATATATATATATATATATATATATATAGATATGTATCTATATATATATATATATATATATAGATATGTATCTATATATGGATATATATATATATATCTATATATATATATATATATATCCACACACACACACACACACACACATATACATATATATATATATATATATATATATATATATAGATCCATATGTATATAAGTTTACTATCATTTTAGCGATCGTTAAAATGTTGAATTGCTAAATAGCACGACTAAAAGGTCGCAAGTTGAGAATGCCTACGCCTACTTGTTCGAAAACCTGGACTTGCCCCATTCTTGACCCATATTAGCACTTGTTCCTCTGTCTGAGCAGGTCAGAGATTCAATGTTTGGCATTATCACAACAAGCAGTAATTGGTATTCTCATCTTGCACTTTTTGGTTGCGTAATTTAGTCAGTATTTCAGTTGTGTGCAGAGCTCATTGTAAATGGAGCCACCTGTACTAAGACAGAAGACATAGCAAACCTACTGACTGATAAATTCAGCTCCAACTTTACCCCTCTCTCCCCCTCAACCTTCCTTCAGGAAATAACATCAAATATAACTCCCCTACAATCACTAGGGAACAGGTCCTTAATGCTCTATGTAAGATCAAGAACACTGCATCAATGGGCCCAGACAATATCCCAGGATGCCTTCTAAGTAGCATGAAACATGACCTGTCAGGACCTCTAGAACTGCTATTTAACTGAAGCCTCCAAATAGACTTCATGCCTCATGAATGAAGAAAGGCAACAGTCAACCCTTTGCACAAAGGTGGGCCATCTACAGACACCGGAAATTACAGACCCATCATAAGTCTCACTAGTCTTATATACAAAGCCATGGAAAGAATTATCATGGAGATGATCAATAGAGATATAGTAAAACTACAGACACTGGACCCAACTAAATTTGGTTTTGTCAAAAGCAGATCATGCCTACTCAACCTTGTGGACTTCTTTGAGAAGGTCACCAAAGAAATGGATGAGAGCAAAATAATTCACACTGCCTACATTGACTTGGTCAAGGCATTTGACACAATACCCCACTCAGGCATTGTTGACAAACTCAAGAGGCTAGGTACAAACCCATATGTCAAGTAGTGGATAACCAGCTGGCTCATAGATAGGGCCCAGGAAGTTATAACTGGAGATACCATCATTACAAAGAGGCCACTCACAACTGGAGTCCCTCAGGGATCAGTCCTTAGACTGCTCCTTTTTGGCATTTACTTCTCAGAAGTCAAGGCCAATGTCAGTGGTCTCTGGCTGACTAAATTTGCAGATCATTGCAAATTAGGAGCTGTTATTGAATCTCACACTGACACAAGTGTTCTCCAGGAAGCATTGACACAGACAAACAACTGGTGTCAGAGCCTAAACCTTAATGCCAAGAAATGCATAATAGTATCCTTTGGGAAGTCATCCATCCCTGGTAACTATCATATTGACAACACACCCCTTAGAGATGAACCAGTAGTCAGGGTCTTAGGGGCACACATAGATAGTAATGTAGCCTTTGACCATCATGTGTCTACAGTGGTGAGTAAATCATTTTATGTTGCACAATTTATAAATGAAGGTATGGCATCTAAGTCCAAGGAAGTCATTGTTCCACTGTATTTGTCATTCATCAGACCTATCATTGAGTACAATACCCCCTTTGGTATGTACCTAACCAGGCATATCCAACAATGGGAATGTCCACAGAGGTAACTCAAAGAATACAGGATGTAAGTAAAATGGCCTATGCAAACCACATCAAGGCCCTGTATTCTGTCTCCTACAGGCTTTTGAGGGGAGAGCTTTGTCTGGCATATAGGACATTGTCAGATTCCAGTCTGATTGACCTCCTGCATATGCACAAAACAAACAGCACCAGAATTACCCATTATAAAGACTTAAGCCTTGCCTGTGATATAAATAGAACGTGCTGGAGAGATAGGTATGTATCCCAGTGACTACCCTGTCTATGGAACTTGCTCCTCATCCATGTGAAGCAGAGTTCATCCTTAACCCAATTCAAGTGCAACTTGGATAATTGGATGGGAAACTGGAAATTCATCCCTGGTTTGGCACTTACATCTCTTATGGACACAGGTAACCTGTAAATGGTTCATCTCCCAGGCCTATACTTACACTTATCAAGGGTATCAGAACTTGTCAGAGATTTGGAATGCATGGCTAGGCTTAAAAAGGCCCTTGTGGTCATTAGCCTAGTAAACACCTATGAACATGAACTTTTGAACCTATGATCACTAAAACAGTAGTAAACACACACACACACACACATATATATATATATATATATATATATATATATATATATTAGTAAACATATATATATATATATATATATATATGTGTGTGTGTGTGTGTGTGTGTGTGTGTGTGTGTATATATATATATATATATATATATATATATATGCATGTATATATGTGCATGTGTGTGTGTGTGTGTGTGTGTGTGTGTGTGTGTGTGTGTGTGTGTGTGTGTGTGCGTGCGTGTGTGTGTGTGTGTGTGTGTGTTTATAAAGCTCTATGTATCTATGTCTATATTAGATTTGGTGGAAAAGTTTTTGTGGCAGTAAAAAAGAGAGAATTCAGAAATGAGAGAATGCTCATTTTATGTGAATAACATATAGCTGAATTCATTTTTATATAATGTAGGTAAGCAGGAATGTACAGAAAAATTAATTTATGCACTGTCAGTAGTGAAACAGATAGCACACTTGTCTTTGGTGCATAAGTCTATGGGTTTTACTCTCACATCAGATAGATTGATTGCTGACATTGTTTTGCAGCATAAGAAGGGTGCTACACTCCTAGGTGTGTTATCCTTCAAATGAGATGTTAAACCAAGGTCCAGAGTTGATGGTAGCTTAGCTGAATGTAAGGGATCCCTCATACCCTATCAAAAAGAGTAGGGAAAGTTCACTGATACCCTTGCCAAATTTCCTTTAGTAGTATAATTACCATCTTGGGTCTCCCCTGAAAAGAGGTTCCTGGCCTTATACAAGATTAACCTGATCAACAAAGGATAAATAAATAAAAAATAATGTTTGAAGGAAAGAACGGTGGTTACAAAGATATGCAAGAATGTGTTATAGTAGTTCTTATGAACATACAAGAGTTCATAGGTCAGGAAACTGATTCAGTGTTGTGCATGTTTTTTGTTCTGTGACCTTTTGTTTTGTGCAGTGGTACTTTTTGGGAACGTGCTTTTAGTAACATTATATGTAGGGTTAAGGTTAGAGGTAGCGTTAGGGTTTTGGTTACTGTTAGTTTGTGAGCACATATGATTACGATGGTGAAGGGGAGCCAGTCACATATGACAGACATTAGTGTTTCACTCCTCTTATTGTTTGTAAAGTGCATCATGCTGCTAGATCTGTTGCTTTTAACTTTAAGTGAGTTCTAGTATATATTCTCCTTGGTGTCTTTTACCATTCCTCTAACTTTATACTAAAGCCTCCCTCAACACTGACACATTCCTTTTCCTCTCAATTGTTTCTCATTTTACAGGACACCCCTGCTCTTGCCTCATACAGGTGGTCTGTCCCTTGTAACCACCTAACTGTACTGCTTTACTGATTATGCAAGACCAGGTTGTAAAGAAAGTAGCAGGACTGAAGTACTGAAGGAAACAGCCCAGACTTTGACTCAGATAACCTATGTACAATTAGTCAAGTGCATAGGGAATAACAAAAATAAATACATCAATCAATAAATAAATAAAACTAATAGAAAATATAAAAGGTCATCCACAACTTTCAGGATGGTGCAAATTTCAGTCACACCTCCTGTTCTCTGCATACTTACATATAAGACTTCCCAAATTTTGGGGCACTGCTCTGTACATCAAAGGTTAAGCCAAATACATACCAATTATAGTGAAAGACTGAGAGGTCCTGAACATAGCTGAGGCAGACAGCTGTTGGGTGGTTGGGAAGATCAGAAAGAAAGAAAGAAAGAAAGAAAGAAAGAAAGAAAGAAAGAAAGAAAGAAAGAAAAAGTAAGAAAAAAGTAAGTTGAATGGCTGACTTCAGATTATGGCACATACAATCTCACATCTTTCTGCCATGCAAATCTTTCTATCATTGCTTTAACAATGATTTTCCAATCTTCTTTGTAGACAGCCGTCAAGGTACACTGCAGACAACTAAGGATGTGTGTAGAGTTAATTTAATAATAGCATTGTCTCCACAACACCTTAAGTTACTTTCCAGCTTAATAGTTTCTCATAATAACTTGGCATGACTGATCCTACTACTGGTCGATTTTACCGCTTTCCTAACACCCCTCACTTACTTAACTCTTTCCTCAACATGACACTCGTCATCACACCACTATAACTTGTCACTTTCATTTAATAATCTGCCTCTACTACTTCAAGCATCTCTGACAGTTTCATTCTTTGTTCTTCTACAACAAACTGTACAAAGATTGAGCATGTACACTCAGCATTTACTTTTATAAGACACAGCACTGGAATCCCTCTTATAAATTGAATTTTACGTATTAATTATGCTGTTTAGTTCAGTGGCTCTCAGTTAATTTGTGCGTGTCCAATGTCTCCGACATTTCACAGCTCATTTCTTTGGTTGTTTGCTCACCACATATCTGTCATTAGTCTTTGCTCCTATCAGTTATCAGTACTTTCGTATATGATTTGCTGCATCATGCACTTGCTAGATCTCTGTGTTGTAATCTGCACGTTATACTGTTTATAGCACATTTATTTTTGTTATGTCATGCAACTTTTCTGTGTTGCAGTAATCAGAAAATCAGCATCATCACTGCAGGATATTCCAAGTTTTCCAACAAAAACTCTGAAATTAGAAAGGAATACCTTTGATTTAATATGATTGTGTTTTTAAGCCTCTCAGTGTCACTTGTTTTCTAGATGAGCCCTTTCTAACATCTCTTGCAAAATGTGCCATGCTACAGATCAGTCTCAAAACAGCTTTGTGGCTTTGTTTTTCTTTTTTTTCAAAAACGTCTTCAGTGATAGACCCTCATTCTGTGATACATGCACAGTTACATAGGCTGTACAAAGACCTCATGATATGCATACTGTTATCTCTGTCGTACTGTGTGAGTGATGTTGGTTAGCTCCCAGGATATAGATATTTCGTTCAGATTCATTAAAAAGCAAAATATCATTCCTGGCAGCAGCTCTAATATTTTTTTAACATTGTCACAATTTTACTGTGGGCAGACACATGACATTTTAATACTTGGAAAGGCAAATAGCATTCCATCAATAAAAGGGAAATTGCTGACCTTGTGTGGTATATCAACATGGACACTGAGAAAAATGCTAGACCCACGGGACATTTGGTGATCTTTCATTTGAAATAGAAATGCTAAGCCTGCCATATTTAATGACAGGCCTGGGAGGGTTAATAAAAGAATATAAATGGTATTTCACCTTGACTTGCCGCTGCCCTGTAACATTGCCTGAGGGTTTAGCCAGCTGCCAATTCAATCTGAAAGCTAGTCGAATGCATTAGGATCTATAGAGGATTCTTATATGATATCCCTGTTTGTCTGGCTTCGTTTTTCCTTCTTTCTTTAGAAATCAGTTCATCTCTTCCAGTACCTCTCAGGGTTATTGTCTTTATCAGTTGCTAAATACTGTTGGAGCCACTGCAGCTGAACAAAAGAGAGAGAGAAAGAGATAATGATTAAAACTAGAGCTTTCAATTAGTGCATGTCCATTATCAGCTGAGTAGAGCTCACTTTCTTAGTTGGAGGTGGCCTGTTATAGACTAAATATTGATGATTGGTCTAGACTGATAATTAGAAGATATCTCCTTACATGCAGTCTTGCATTAAAAGCTTTCTCAGCTTCAATAATTCCTGTTTGCGTGAATGTCAATTGAATCCTTTCAGTATGTTTATGTTAAGGTTTTAAGCTTCTGGGAATTGAGGACAGTGCAAGGTTAGATCAACCAGATTGTATAGTGGTTACAACACTGAAGGAGTGCTCTGTTTCATTAAATCAACAAACTGTATTTATTGCAAAAATTGTAAGCTTATGCAAAATACTATCTCACGTTGTATTCCTGTTAACTGGACTTGAAAAAAATAACCTTTGCTATGACATTTCCTTTATACCTGACTTCATTTATTGCACCTGACAGCTTTTCTGTTGTTTTTCACAGTACAGATGGCATTTCTTCATGCCAGAATGCATGACAAGCTTATTTCACTGACCAAAGTGCAAAATTCAGTTAGAAATATCTATCTATATATATATATATATATATATATATATATATATATATTTTTTTTTTTTTTTTTTCCTAAGCATGTATATCTTTAATGAGGTGTTTTATAACACAGATTATTGTAAGGAGCCAGACATGCATAAAATCACAGTGCCTTAGGAAAGATAAGATTAAAAGGAGGTTGGCAACACCTTTTCATGGCAAGGAGAGCATAAGAAAAAATTTGATGTTCTACAAACTATGACAAAGGTACTTTTAAATCAATTTAAAAAGTGTCAAAGTTATTTCCATGAGAATCCATAGTATTGCAGTAAACACTAATTTGTGAAGATAAAACAGGCAAGGATCAGAAGGAATATTTATTTTCTTCTCTCTCTCTCTCTCTCTCTTTCTTTTTCTGTGTTCTTCAGGTAAAAGCTGCTTTTGAGAATCGAGAGCGCCAGACGTGGGTTTGTGCTTTTCAGGGTATTTCTTATGCAGAGTACTTAAAGTCTTAATTCTCTTTTTTCAGCATATCTTTCAGTTGCCCAGATTTTCACAGAATATCCAGATTTCTGGCTCCTATTTCTTTGGTCTGCACTTCATAAAATATGTGGTTTTCTGGCAAATCACTACAGACTGAAATCTTTAAATAACGACATACATTTGAGTTTCCGACCCTATGTCCTGCAGAAAAAATGCATGCTAACACAAAACCTTTTATTCTAGTATCTTTCTAAGTTTATTAAGAGCAATATTTAAAATTCGCCCTGTTTTTGCTCCTTTGACCCCCTATTATTTTTGGTTTTGTCCAGATTTCTTGAGTTAAAAGGTTGAGAACTATGCTTCTAAGCAGCACAATCAAAACTAATAATGAATGTTCGGAGAGCGTCATTTTACATTACTTCCTCATATGTGTCAGTTAGTCAGGAAAATTAACATTTGTGAAACCTTGTTTCAACCATTTGCAAAAAAACAGCCTTAGCAATAATCACATGCATAAAAATGAGCTGTTATTTCAATTAATCACAAAAGTAAACTATTAAGAGAGATTAATCATAAACTTGAGAAAGCAAAAAATAAATACAGCATTGACATGCAATTTCTTATTAAAATGAATGACAGAAATTTAACAAGGATTATAGTTAAAATATCACCATAAAATGCAGAAACTGAACTCAGGAAATAGCACAGCACCAGGGATGTATAATGATAAACCTAGCACATTGCTAAGAAGAGATGCAACCCGCACAGTGATACAAGATTAACACAACAATAATTACACTGCCTGTAGGCATAGTTAGTATATAGGGAAGGGGAAAGTAATAGGAAAAAATAGAATATATTTTTATTTGTCAAGGTAACAGTAATTAGCACTTAATTTTAGAAAATAAAGTCCACACCTTCAAGGTAACCATATGAAATTTCAGTACCTGCTAGAGTGAGTCCTAAAACACAGACACTGAATGGCTGAAAAAACTGAGTAGCATATATTAAGTCCAAGAAGTCCAGTTCCTGGAATATTCTCTTTTCTCTGAGCTATGATGATTTCTGAGTTGGTATACATAATTTTGGAGGATGCGCAGGGCTTGCCCAACTGCAAACAAGAAGTTTAAATAAGGAGATTGGTGCTCAAGATTTCCTCTTTTCCTGCAATTTCAGTTGTGTGTGTGTGTGTGTGTGTGTGTGTGTGTGTGTGTGTGTGTGTGTGTGTGTGTGTGTGTGTGTGTGTGTGTGTGTGCCTGTGTGTGTCCGTGTGCATTCTGAGTGCCAACATTTAGTAGGGAGTCCACATTCAAAGTCACTATTGACTCTTAAGAGGATTACCAAAATGCAGCTGGATAAGGACATGGTTAACCATGAAAATTTAGTCATATGAGCACAAAACAAATGTTTTATAACACTTTTCATATGCTTTGTCTCCAGCATGGAAGTTACTGGCTAGGCTGTTTTACAATTACATCATAATTTTGGGATATGAGTAATAAGAACACAGCATGGTGAATCTGTTCTTCAGTACATGGTAATGATTGTATAGTAATGTGTACAGGAGAGAATTCCAAAACCCATAGCATACAAGGACGTAAATCTACAGTTCCTTTTTTGGCATGATTTTATACATTTGGCATCATCTTCTACACCTAGTAAGATCAAATTCCTATGCTAGTCTCAGAAGAGAGATGTTTTCACATATGGCCATGGACTTCAGGACTTAGTATGATGATCAGCTTATAGACTAGTCCAGCAACCAAAACAGTTTAACAAGCAAACGTTAATGAAGAACTGACTGATGAAATCTTGGCCACATCCGGAATCAATGAAAGTTTTCCAAAGTAGTTGAACAGATGAGCTTTCTGGGTGAGCCAAATGCCCCATTCTGTATGCTGGAGTTACTGATAACATGTAGATTTGGTCATGGACAGCCTTATGCATAGATGACGTAGGAAGCTACCTAGGCTAAAACAAATCTAGGAGCACCTTTCTACCATTCATTCATGTATGTGTGTTTTTTATCTAAAGAAATGGAAAACAAGCAACAAAAATGCTAGAGATGTTCTGCAAATCAGAGACACTTGAAAGGAACTGGGACATCTTGTGAAATCAAAGACTATTGGCAGTTGAAATATTTGAAGGGCAAAAGGAGTAGCTAAAGCCATGTAGCTGAAGCATTAGTATGTCCTTAAGGGGTCATTTGCATGTATCAGCAAATGTAATTTTTTTCCTTATGAACAAATTCTAAGCTGTTAAAATACCTCACAAGTTTCTTTGGTGGTCCTCCACAATATTTACAATAGTAAATCTCTCTGGATGTCTGCTCATCACCTAGAGACAATTCTTGCTGTTCAATTAGTTTTCTTGGCGATGTGAGCAGAGGATGACCTCTCCAACTCCTGCTATTGCCCTTCTTACAGTGACTGTTTTCCTGTGATAGCATTGGCATTAACAACTCTGGCTGATAATTGTTCATGAACATTAATGACTTGTCTCATATGAATATTTAAGATTTTTCTCATTCATCTTTCCAGTCTCCCCAGGAATAATGCCAAAATGTGTTTTATCTGCCTGAATAACTCCTTCAGCCTCATACTGTCGACATTATTTAGTTATTTGTATATTTGAAGTTCTTTACCATGAAAGTCCAACTAGGCAAAGCCCTTTTTCAGTGAGGTTCATGGACAAAAGCTTCAGTAAAACCAATAAGAAAAAGATTATTCAAAAATACATAATACGAAGAATATTACAAAAAAACAGAAGGTTTTTAAATATGGTAGCTTTTACAGATAGAGGTACTTGAGTTATATAGTCCCACAGGTAAATCAAAAGTAAATTTAGGAATTATTTATAATAAAATCTGACAGGAGAGTAGATAAGAACATAGGAGAAAAGAATGTAAGAGACAGAGGGCCAGATTCACGAATGCTTGCACGGAATCTAAGACTAGAGTAAGATTCCATGCAGCCAACATGTCTGCCGAGCGATCCAGGAACAGCCGGCAGGGGCGTGCAAGAGAGCTCCTAAAACCACTCTTACACGGACAGGGTTAGGTTATGCAAATTACCTCATTTGCTGCTGAAAGCTATGCAAATGAGGTAAATTTGTGATCCAGGAAACACTAACCTGTCCGAGTAAGAGTAGTGTTATTTGTAGAAATGTACTCAGTTGTCAACTGAGTACCGTTCTGCAAATAGCAAAACGGAGCCATGACAGCTCCGAATAAAGGATGGATCCAGTTGAGGAAGCATGCCAATGGCCAAATATACAGCCATTGGCATTTTTTTCCATTGCAAAATAAAAAAAAAAAACTTTTTTTTTTTTTTACCTTGATTTCCGATGTTTAAGCGTAGCGAAGCACCACACAAACGTGCTGTGCTCTAAAAACCAGAAAAACAAAAAATAAAAGCCACAAATAGGGATTTTATGCAAACTATTAATCTGCCATGCAAGTGAATGGCAGGATGAAGACAACATGGCTACTGAGTAGAGGTTGCTAAGGGGGGAAGCTCAGTCTGAGAGATGTAACCAAGCATTAGTAGGCAATCCTATGCAAATGAGGATAAGGATAATGAATCCCAATATTTCCTGCTATGTGAACCATGTCCCTAGAGTGTAAGAGTAGGAGAAGGGGAGTAACAGAGTAGGAGATGGGTGACATCAAGAGGGGGTATGTATCAAAAAAACTGTAAGCTTATTGGAGCAAAGTTGCATGTGTTTGCTCTGAGTTACTCAGGACTAAAAGAGGTGTGTCTACAGTTATCTAAACTGAAATCAAGAAACTGAAGGTGTACGCCGTGGCTATCACTAAAGTTTCTTGCAAAGCTGCTGACACTGTGTGCTTGTGTGTGCACACGTGTAAACCTGTCTAAGGCTATTTGTGCGGGTGTGCACCCGTGTAAGCCTGTGTTAGGCTGTCTAAGCTAGTATACACGAATGTGCACTCGCCTAAGCCCGTGTAAGCCTGAGTAAGGCTGTGTGCGGGCTTGTGCATGTGTTTGGACTTGTTTGCATGGCGCTGCCCCCTGTGGAAACAGAAATGGGAAAAGGAAGGAAAGGAAGTAGTAGGAAGTTAACCAAGGAGAACTAGCAGAGCTGCCAGGTGAAATCAATCAGACTCAGCCAATTACACAGGCAGTACAGTAGCCCAGCCCAGCCCAGCCCAGCACCTAAAACTCTGCAAACAACATTCCCCCATGTTTTTCTCAGAAACACTGCAAAACTGCAGTCAACAAAGAGAAGTGAAATCTTAAAAAGCTTAAACTGAGACATAAAAATGTTAGGGGCTGACATTGCTGTTATAAGGCAACATGTGCAAGATGCTGTGGGTGGTGCCATTGCGAATGCTGCTGAGCAACCCACAGTGAGGAGACAGAGAAGAGTGTACAGACCCAGGGTAACCTACCAGGGGCTGCATGAGCTGGAGATAGTGGAGCGCTATAGAGTGGACAGAGATCTCCTGCAGCAAATTGTTGAGCTGTGCAGGCCACGCCTCACACACAGAACCAACAAAGGGGAACTCATCCCAGTGGAAACCAAGGTATGTGTTGGCCTAAGAATACTAGCAACAGGTACCTTCCAGAGACCAACTGGTGATATGCTGGAGATTTCACAGGCATCAGCATCAAGGGTACTGCACCAGTTCCTGAATGCCATGTCAGCACATGTCAGTGATCATGTATATTTCCCCAATTCCCGTGAGGTATTGGCCAGCAATATGCGTCTCTTCCAGCAAATAGTGGAATACCCTGAGGTAGTGGGTGCAATTGACTGCATGTACATACACATCAAAGCACCAGCTGGTGAGCGGGGTAGGGCCTACATCAACCGCAAGGGCTTCCACTCCATCAGCTGCCAGGTCGTGTGCGATGCCCAGGGCATAATACTGAATGTGTGTGCTGGCTGCCCTGGAAGCTACCACAATTCCCATATCTGGCATCTGTCACAGCTGTACCAGACATTTGCAAATGGGGACATCCCCGATGGTCACCTAGTGGGGGATGCTGGATACACACTGGACCCGTGGCTGATGACACCCATCAGAAATGCACACACACCTGAACAAGAACTTCATAATGAGGCACACGCACAAACACGAAATGTAATCAATCATGTGTTTGGGATGTTCAAGTCATGGTTCCGGTGCCTGGACACATCTGGTGGAGCCTTGCAGTACTCACCAACTACAAGTACCCAAATTGCTATGGTATGTGCCATGCTACACAATATGATCCTGCAAAAACAGCTGTAGCAGGAACAACATGGGGCAGGCCCAAACAGCCCCCCACCATTGCCAAGGCCTGCACAGGCACAGTGTGACTCAGAGGAGGAACAACCTAAGCCTGCCCCAGTAGGCAGAAGGAGGTGTGCCCAGTACGCCTTGTCCTTGGCAAAGAGGCAACGCATAGCACATACACTGGCACAGTAGGAACCCTGGAAATGATACCTCTCACTGACTCGCACATAAAATAAAAGGGATGCCTAACTTGACACTACCTGTTTCCAAACATGTATAGGGAGTGTAGTATGTGCATCCAACATAGGCAGCCCTGCAGCACCACCTGAGGTATGATTGCCTTGTTTAAAGCAATGTAAAGCAGTGCTAAGCAGCTTTTACCAATATCTAGTATATGTAAACAAAATTGCTCGTGCAATGTTGGCCAAGGTCTGCCAAAGTTAAGCAAAGTCAGTTAAACATGCACATATCTGCTTTCTCTTCCTTAAGCAGTCTGGTCTGGCCAGCATGAAAATAAAAAGCAGTGACAGGGCTTGAACCCAGGATACTGTATGCTACAGTCACAGTACTGAACCACTAAGCCATGATAGCATTACGGTGGCACAGGCATAGCAGGACAATTGTACACTAATGCAAACACCAAGCAATGCTGTATCATGCCCCTAATGAGACAAATGGGTAACCTCACCCACACGCCTATGCAGACAGAGAACATCAGGCCAGGCATTGTGATGTGGGTTGTGTAGGCTATGAAGTTGCAAGCTAATATATGTGGCAATGGACACTAAGATCTGTAGTACACTAGTATGCCTCAAGCCAGTATGATAGGCAACAGTACAGACTGTAATGGTGTCCTGTACATAGCAGTGCAGGCACAGCAAATGTGTATAAGTATCAGGTGAAACCCACATCCTATGTACACCCACAGTAACAATCCGGTGTACCCACAGGTAGAAATGTACAAAGAATAGCTGTCCTCCCTGTATGTAGAAATGTTGATAGGTCTATGCAAAGTGTCTCATGGAAGCCCTGCAGGCACAGCATGATCCCTGTTGATCTATGACACAAAGGTGAGCCCTGCTGTAAAAATACACCTTGACTTACCATACAAATATAGTATAAATGTGTATATTGTGCTTTCTCACACACTCCAACAAATGTAGTGGATTTCATTCAGCATCACACTGAAAGGTCATACTGGGCATGCTCACACACTTAGGCTAAATACGGATGTGATGATAAGGGATCTGTGGGCAAATGTGTATAGTCATCTCTACTTCCAGAAACACATTCACAAAGTGGTTGGAAAATCCTGCTATGTGTACACACAAACTGCCAAGGTCTGTGCATGTAGGTCAAATGAGGCTGCCACTACTCAGCAGTCATCAGACCTGTCAGAGACTACCACAACACACTTGTGAGGAATCTGACTAGGCACATTCAGCAACTAGAAAGACCAGTGAAGAACCTTAACAAGAGGATTACTGGCCTCAAATAGTTGCCCCATGCAACAAGAATGAATGTAACCCAAGCTGTACTCAGTTGCATAATGTCTACGCAGGAGATCTCTGCCCAACAGACAGGTCCATGTCATGGTTACACTCAGATCTGTTCTGCATTACAGCTCAATGGCAGTAAATGTACAGAGCCAGCTGATATTGGCAACATCCTGGCAGATAGGATCAGTGTTAACTCTCACCAATGAAAGAGCACATGTCTATAATGGAAAACTGCAAAGTTGTCATCATCACGGCTGCACAGGTAAAAAACACTCTCCGAAGCCAGTATCACAGCAGCCATGGGACTAGATAACTTCCCAGGCTGTGTATTATCTACTTCCCTGAAGTAAACATTAACATGTAAGTTCTGTGGCTACTGAAGTTTCCAGAGGACTGCAAACTAGGAGCCATCATTGTAAACACTAAAGATGTGGACATCCTACAAAAGGGCCTCAGTGAGACAGATGGCTGTTGTCCAAGCCACGGGCTGTAGCTTAATGCCAAAAGGTGCATTATCATCACCTTTGTTAAAATCTCTGTAGCCAAGAACTACAACATAGGTGGTAGTATACCTCACACTTTAAGTGTGACAAGAGACCCTGGGTCACAGGTGGACAGTGGATACAACTGTGATAAGCACATTCCCACAGTAGTCAGGAAATCCTCTTATGTGGCACACCTCATCACAAAATGTGTCTCATGCAGAATAAAAGAGGACATTGTTCCCCTCTACTCACCACTCACTAGAACTATAAAAGAGTACAATGCCACTGTTGCTATGTACCTCACAAGACAACTACAACAACTGAAAAGCCAGCAGCAATACCTCACAAAGAGCATTAGTGGCCTGAAATACATGCCATACACAGACCATCACAAAATGCTCCATCCGTACTCCCTTGCATATCACCTACTCAGAGGTGTTCACTGCGTAACATACAAAGCTATGTCAAACATACAGCTGTTGGATATGATCCACGTAAAACACTCACAATCACCCTGACCTTTGGACCCAAGACCATGAGTGAAATACAAAAGGAAGTGGTGTAGCCATTACCTTATGGATATCCACACCTCCAGGTTACTGCCGCAGCATGAGGCCTTGGAGACCATGCAAGTGCAACTAACATTGGGCAAAGCTTCCCATCAGATTGTAACCTGCTACAGATCATGTACCTTGTCTCAGGAACCTCAGTCAGTATTCTGGAGAAAATGGCAAATATAAAGGTCCTAACAAACACCATTATATGAGGAGATTACAACTACCCAAACATTGAGTGGGTGAATTACTCGTATACAACGTCCTTTGCCCAATGTGTCCTAGAGTTAAGAAACTCTAACACCCTGGAACAGCTGGTCAGCACGCCCAGTAGAGATGACAATATACTGGACATGATCATCACCATCATGGGGTACCAGTGTTCCACAACAGAGATAAACCCCTTGCTGGTTATATCAGATCATTAAGTAATCACACTGTACATCCACATCCTGCCCCCATACCCAGTCAATGAAACCACTGTGAAGACATTTTCAAAAGCAAACTGCACACTTCCCAAGACCAAAGTGGAAAGTTCCAAAGCCCTCTTGCTATAGGATAATGGTATACAATCTGCCAAATCATTTACAAGTGCATCCTATGAGCATCTACAGGGATGCATGGATCGAAACATCACAAATAAAACCAAGATGCACTCCTCCAAAAATAAGAAAACAATCTGGTGGTCGTTGCCCATAAATAAGCTAGACAACAGAAGGAGGAAACTAACACCTGATAGAGCCAACTTCACTAAAGGAAAGACATCACTGATCATTATTAGGATGAAACAATGATCGCTCATAAAATAATCCAAGCACAGTTTCTAAAGACAAATAGCCAAGGAATGCAAGAATAACAACCACAAAGCCTTCGGTAGCTATATCAGACATGTAGGTGTGAACTTCCAAATATGCTGTCAGCTACTGAAAAAATTAATTACATACACCAAACCAACTTTCATTGCCCACACCCAGGGGGACAAGTGCAGTGTAAACTCCCCCATCACCCCCAAAAGCACCTGTGTCTATAACAGAAGAATGCAGAGACACAGACGTCATGGACATGCAGGTAAAGACAGCCCTCACCAAAGCTAAGAACATAGCATCAATGTGACTGTAAGTTGTCCCAGGCTGCATCTTACACTAGGCCCACACGGAACTACACCTTCACCTACATTCACTGTCCAGACTCAAGCGTATCACAGGCTATGTACCCAAAGAATGGCATACACTAACAGTCATCCAGCTCCACAAAGGGTGTGCCAAAACAGAACCTGGAAACCATTGACCAACATGTGTACTCAGCCTGGTCTACAGAGCTATTGAGCAAATCATCATGGAGCCCATACAATGAGACATTGGAGATCTCCAGACATTGGACTCTACACAACTTCACCTTGTTAAAGGCAGAGCCTGGCTCCCAAACCTAGTTGACTTATTTAAAACAGTTACCATGAACATAGATGGAGGTGAAAGTAGTCCACACAGCCCACCTGGACCTCACTAAGGGCTTACCACACCATTCCCCACTCCGTCATCATGGAAAGTGTACCAGCTTGAACATGAACAGCTATGTCACAGGATGGGTGGCCAAGTGGCTCACAGATCAAACACACATGTTCATAGTTCCGGGTGCCATGTTCAACTCTAAGCAAGTCACAAATGGCATCACACAGGTCTTGGTCCTGGGACCCCACCTGTTCAGTCGATATTGCTCAGAGGTACAGGCAAGCACGTCAGGTGTAAGGCTGGACAGATTTACAGATGACTGGAAACTGTGGTCCATAATTGACTGTACATCTGACACAGACATCCTCCAGAAGTGTCTTACAGAGACAGATACCTGGTGTCAAAACAATGCCCTCAAGCTGAATGGCAAAGAATGCATAGTCATCCCCTTTGGGTGATACAAAGTGCACACAAATTACCACATAGGTGGCAATCCAGCATGTACAGAGAAAGTCATTATGGCCCTGGGGACACAGGTAGATAGTAAACTCACCTTTGATGATCACATGGCCAAAGTGTTTAGACATTCCTTCAATGTAGGCCATGTAATGTCACCTAATGTAACACACTTCATATAGTCTGATGATGTCTCCATCCTACAAATATACCTGTGGAAAAGAAAACTCCCAGTAATCTGTATAGTGTGTCATGGTAATGCATACTCCTCTAGTATCATGAAGTAGTTAGGTAGGGATTTGAATCCTGCACTGGGCAGCTGTGTGTGTTCCCCTTGGAAGGAAACAACCTTTTAGGAGAGTAGTAAAACACCTCAAAAGTGGTAATCTAACCTTTGTCAACTCTGATGATGTCAGCATCCTACAAATATACCTGTGGGAAAAAAAAAACTCCCAGTACCCTGTATAGTGTGTCGTGTTAATGTGTACTCCTCTAATATCATAAAGTAGTTAGGTAAGGGGTTTGAATCCTACACTGGGCAGCTGTGTTTTGTGTGTTCCCCTTGGGAAAGAACAGCCTTTTAGGAGAGTAGTGAAACACCTCAAAAGTGGTAATGTAACCTTTGTCAAGTGTGATGATGTCACCATCCTACAAATATACCTGTGGAAAAAGAAAACCTTCAGTAGTCTGTATAGCATGTTGTGTTAATGTGTACTCTGCTAGTATCATGAAGTAGTTAGATCGAGGGTTGAATCCTGCACTGGGAAACTGTGTGTGTGTGTTCCCCTTGGAAAGAAACAACCTTTTAGGAGAGTAATGAAACACCTCAAAAGTGGTAATGTAACCTTTGTCAAGTGTGATGATGTCACCATCCTACAAATATACCTGTGGAAATGAAAGCTCCCAGTAATCTGTATAGCACGTCGTGTTAATGCATACTCTTTTAGTATCATGCAAGTAGTTAGGTAGGGGTCTGAATCCTACACTGGGCAACTGTGTGTGTGTGTTCCCCTGGGGAAGGAGGAACCTTTTAGGAGAGTAGTGAAACACGTCAAAAGTGGTAATCTAACCTTTCTCAAGTCTGATGATGTCACCATCCTACAAATATACCTGTGGAAACAAGAGCTGATAGCAATGTGCATAGCATGTTGTGTTACTGTGTACTCCTCTAGTACCATGAAGTAATTAGGTAGGGGTTTGAATCCTGCACTTGGTGAGTGTATGTGTGTGACACTGTTGATCAATGTGCTGTGGGTTTAGCTTTTACCACTGTATGACATATCAGTATGCATTGCACATGTGACCTAGCTGTGTGTCAAATACATATCTGTACATGTTACCTCAATGATTGCATGTGTGGGAATCCTGCTTTCTCCAAGAACACAGCTGTCATCCTTGCCAGACTGTGCTGCTGCTTCCCAGACCTTAGGTCACATCTGTATGCTTGTGACAAGGCCAGCCACTGCAGTGATCCCTGGCCTAGGTCATCTGTGTCACAAAAAATCATTACGATTCCTATTGGAATGTGTGAGTGAGGGTCTATGGCTGAGTTATATGTCAGACCTGTTCAAACGCAGCAAAGTCTGCCCATGATGACTATTCATAGGTGTGGAACAAACTGTGGATATGCATGCAGACCCCTTATTGCTTATATGATCCACAAAGGGATTCCAAAAAACCTTTGGAAATCTGATTAACAAAGGAGAGATGATATAAAACTTGGGTGCATGTACACATCTGTACCTGTTCATCATGCTGGTGGCTACTACCTATGTGGTACTGTGGGGATAATATGTTCCTTAAAGGTGGATGACTATGCTTAGTTTGGCTTATAGCTTTACAGCATGGGTTTGACAACAGGCATCTGTCTGTATGATACTCTTGTGGAGGATGTGTGTGTCATCTGGAGAATGCATTATAGGCCACAGTATGCATTACCAGACGTGGACGGACATATCCCTACTGTGATTGCTTGTACCTAAGAGAGCTATATGCCAAACAGGAGTGGTCTCAGTAATGGGTGCAGGTGAATACCAGTGGTTACTGGCATTGTATAATACCTGAAGGAGCCAAATGTTGCTGTGTGTCCTACATCTGTGTGTCGGTTGTCAACACATCAACTAACGATTGGTCATGGTCAGGCTGTTGAAGTGATGTATACCACCAGAATGCAAAACAATGACAGATAGTAACAGTGTCACCCACAGCACAGTGTCAAACCATATCATACACACATGTGTAGTCAGGTTCCGGAATGTGTGTAACACAATGCATACTGGCCACCAATAGAAACTATGGAGTGTTACTGTGTAATACAGAGCATGTCACCCTGGCCATGTGTCCACTATGCACATACATGCAGACAGTGCACCTCCACCATGTTCACAACTGTACACCTGCAAATCTGTGCTACACACATCCCACACATACTGTCCACTCTCTAACACATGCTGCCAATACTGCACACATCAGCCAAGTGGCATGTTGCCGGACAATACACAATTGGAACCAACACTGGTGTAAACAACACTACAATGACAATCATAGCTTTAATGCATCATGCCTGCTCAGCTACACCTTCAAGCATATCATTACACTCTACAGCTGACAACATGCTATACTGCTATATAGACACCCTGTGCATCAGCACCATGGTAGCCTGTTTCTGCATCGATGTCACAGATGACAGGAGGTGGCACAGGTTTAATCATATACACAGGGTGTGTTGTTGGTTCACCAGAGGCCTACAGTTAGCCATCCAACTGACATGTATGTGTGTGTGTGTGTGTGTGTGTGTGTGTGTGTGTGTGTGTGTATGTGTGTGTGTGTGTGTGTGTGTGTGTGTGTGTGTGTGTGTGTGCGTGTGTGCGTGTGTGTGGGGCAAGAATACTGGAATGGGCCAATGTTGTTGTAATGTGTGTGAGTATGTATTAACCCTAGGTGTCTGGAGTATGTGTGTGTGTCTGCATGCACACAGTTCCACCATGTGGCTGCCATATACGAGTATTTTTGGGACAGCCACAGACTGTACCTGCCAGGCTTTACAGATCACCGTCTCTGGCCACGGATATGGTACCTGTGCCTGGCAGGGGTGCTACTGACACTATCAGGTACTAAGTCAGACTGGGTACTATCCCCAGAGGTGGATGGATGTACACTGGACACAGGTCCCTGCTGGGACTATCCAGAGCCATGTGCACATGGTCTTCTAGGACATTCTATGGACAGCCCACCCCCAACATTGCTGGGGCTGGTAATGGCACTACGGGAGTGGCTGTGGCTTGAGAGATGTCCATGGCGACTGCCAGCTGCTGATGTTGCTGGCATACATCTACGTCAACGTCTCAACTGTCCCGCACTGTCCTGACACATGGTCATGACATTGCAGAGGATATCTAATGTCTCTCCCCAACATATATCAGTGACATCGGTGTAATGATGGATGGCACCTGCTAGGTCATGGATACTGTCAATGACGGTGGTGTTATGGGCCCTCTGTGCCCTTAGTCCCTGTATGGTGTACTGTTCCATACATGCCTGGGCCTCCATGACAGCCAGGAATATGCATGACATTGTCAGACCTGTGGCACATCTGCCAGTGGCATGATGAGCAGCAGTGCTCCTACGAGAACCCCTGGACATCTGCCTATGTGGTACCCTTCCATACATCTGGGTATGGCTGCTGTGTTGGGATGCATGTGCCATGGATACCACACTGTCCTGGCCAATGCCAACTGTACGCTGTCCCTCAGCTATGGGCATTGGTGATGGATGTATTGGCAGTATGACCGTATGCATGGATGTGGTGGACAGCTGTGTACTGTCGATTGGTGGCCCAACGACAGACCCTGGCAAACACGCCTGTGCCTCAACACACCTATCTTCATTATCACTATGTGGCTCAGTGGCATCCATTTCCCTGCTGCAGTGAACCAGCCCTAACACAGCACCTGTGGGAGGGAGACAGGAAACATACTTTACGACCTGTACATGATGTTGGCACACATGAACACATGCACACATGCACACATGAACACATGCACACATGCACACATGCACACATGCACACATGAACACATAAACATGCACACATGAACACATGCACACATGCCCACAAATACACTCCTCACTACAGCAGATACCCACACACACCACCAGCAATCCAAAACATACTTAATAGTGGTTGAAGGTGGGTTACAGTATCACATGGCAAACAGGCATAGCAAAATTCATTTAAAATGGGTGGCAAAATCCAAACACACTCTGGCTAGGCTTGTAAATGCCCTAGGGCAGATAGCCTAGTATGAACCTATGAAACTATGAACATCTCAGCATGCAGAAAGTTTGTTGCTCAAGACCATGCAGTGTGAGTGTAGACAGCCCGCGTTAATAACAGTATACATGGCTTTGATGCATGTGTGTTGTTGTTCAGTGATTGGCCTCACCCTGGAATGCAATGTGTACATGGACACAACATTGCTGTGCAAGTATTAAAAGGTCTGCAATGTCCTGTGCACCATTACTCACATGTATACATACAATGGCTGGATGTGTATCTGTGTGTCACATAGATATCCATTTCTGATTACAATGTCTGTGTCTGTAGCAGATAATTGTGGACAAAGGTTTAGCACATGCATGCTATGCATATACACAGGATGAGTGGCACATGTATAAGTGATGGAATACCATTGCTTAACATGGCCATTGTACAGTGGGTATGGCAAGTGTAAGACATATTGTGGACATGCCAGTGCCACCCATGACATGTCATGCTACAACATGACTGCAACATTAAACATCACACATACCCAATGTGTGTCATGTGACCTATACACTCAATAGCATTACAAGACATATGTGTGCAAATGGTGATTGCTATGCATATTGTGTATAGGTGCATATGTTTGCACACATACAACATTGAGGTGCATGGCAATGACTACTATATGTAGTACTGTAGTCACTGTAACTGGATGGGGAGTAGTACATGAGCCATCATCATTATGCATCATGTGGTTACTCAAGGCTACTAATGTGTGCCAGACTGCCACCTAGCATGCTGTACCTGAACTGCACTACTGTGGCTACAGTCACAATTACACAGCCACTTGTTACATGGGTTTGTAAGGTGCCCAATAGGGAGCATTGACTAACATGAATGTGTTATATGTTGAAGAGTGTCGCACAGCCCAATGATAGGGCTCTACCCCTCAGGTATATTATGTGTGCTGTGTGAATGACATGTGGGATACTGAAGTGTGACTTTAAAGTGGGTGTCTGGATACGCTATGTGTAACATGTAAGGTGTACTGCGTATGACAAAGATGTGTATGTTGTGTACATGTGTATCAACTCTGCCTATCCATTGTCCAGTACGGTGTTGCCACAATTGTGTGTGATGCTCTGTTTGTTGCATGTGATTGAGGCAGCTACTGTCATTATTGAGATGTGCATAGTATCACAGAAAACATGCACAGCATGCATTATGCATAGGTGTGTTACATGTACATGGCCTACACCTCACCTATGACATGCACATTTCATTAGCAATATTAAAATTATAACACACTCACCAGCATCAACCGGCTGCCTTGCTGTCACATCAGAGGTTCCTACAAGAATATGAGACAGTTTGCCAGTGGCCACAACTGTGCCATTGCTACTGTGAATTTGCTAAACTACAGTAGTACAACAGTCGACAGTCACAGGCGTACAGACTATATTCCAAATATCAGTATTGCACAAGACTATGCAGCACAACTGCTAAACACACAGTACACATCTCACATATGCATAGTCTACCAGTACAGGTAACAGTAGTCTACAGATAGGTCATGTTACCTGCACACTCCATGTCAACATGCTGGGTGGCTCCGGCCTCCATGATGACACATGTAAGTTGCTGTTCCTGTTGTTGGCCAGGAGCCACCATGCTTAGGAGCAGCTCCTCCATTCTGGTGAGGGGGGATGAATGGCTATCCCACCACCTGTGGCAAGCTGCTGTTGATGGATATCAGATGCACGCTGCCAGCCATGCCTAATTAAATCACTGCAGTGATGACGTACCTGCTCATATGTCCAGTTATGCATGCCTATGTCATTTACCAAACGAACAAGATCTGGCCACAGTGCAGTCCACTCATGCTGGTCCTGGCTGGTTCTAGAGAACAGCAGGGTGTAGTGCCACACCAGGCTGCTGTGTATTTCGGCTTCCTCTGCAGCTGTGTAACACAGATTTCTTTGGTGGGACATGCCCCTGGAAGACAATTAAACAAGATATGTGAGCAAGTCATGTGGCACACTTAACATCCTAAAGTACAGTTCTCAATTAACTGCCATATTTAGCATCCGATTGGTTGTCAGAGGATACACATGTTCAATAACACATATTGGTGCTCAGGCCAGAACTGGCTGACAGTGCCTGGCACGCTCTATATATCAAACCATGTTCTGCACAGCAGCAAAGAGAAGCCAATATGTAAGACTATACACCAGTACATGGCACACTGTATGTGACACAATGCACCACCCAGCCACAGGAGGTATATATCAAGCTAATGAATAAAAAAAGGTGTCATCCATTGCAATAAATGTAAAGTACAGTTACAGTATTACCAGTATACCACAGTAGTTGTTGATGTCAAACCCCTGCCTAACATATGTGCACAGTTGTTAGTATAGGGGGCATACTGCTGAACTAGACTATACATGTTGCGAGATACACACGTATACACTGTAACACAGATATGATTGAGGGCATGGTACAGCCATAATTACACACACATCCGACATACATACAATACATAAATGTATGCCAACTCAGATGAGCTTTACCTGTGTACCATACAGTACTGTGTGTCACTACTTACAAAACCTTATACCTGAGGTATGTAATCTGTGAGGACTACAGGGAAGACACAAAACAGTGTTTCCAAGCATTGTGAACATACACAATACAGTACTGTTTAGGCCTACAGCTTCAGGTAGTACTACAGTTCATATGGGAGTTGGATTCAGCAGCAGTACCACTCACTAAGCATACATGTATTGCTTTAGCCTACAATGGTACACCACAGTTGACAACAAGGGACTACATCACACCGTATGCCATACTACTTTTTCTGCCTAGCAATAGCATGCACATCTTTTGCTGGGATCACAGCTAGGACACAAACTACCTTGACAGAAACAATTTCACACTAAGCTATCACACATTTACAGACCTTGTACACATTCACCAACACATTCACCATCACACTCAGTAAACCTCACATAACAATTATTGCACTAAGTACATGTGTGTGTGCATTGTGTCATAGGTAGGTAATATGCTATTGGCCCTAGGGCCTACAGCAGCCTAGCCATATGTTACCCTGTCCTTTGACACACATGTAATTTAATTTCACTTGCCCCTGTCAACCAGAGCCACAGAGGTGATTCCCAGGGTGTATTTCCTATCTCCCAACCAATCATGAGGAGTATTTATGACAACTGCTAATGAGGAGCTTTGTTTGCTATTTATAGGTGGTTTTCTCCAGAGTATGGCATGTCTCTGAGATAGGAATCTATCCCTCCAGCATGTGCTGTTTAGTGAGCTGACAAGGTTTAGGGCCCTAGAGCATGTATCTAGGAGGGATTGTAATATGTTTACGTGGAGGATGTCCAACAGCTAAAATGCACGCACTCGAGGCCCTTCTCAGTATGGAGAACATCGATGTCTGTGCTGTGACAGAAACCTGGTTCAAGGCTCCTGAGAGCACCCCAGCGATATCAGGTTTTACCTCATATCGCGCGCGCTCCGCCCCAAAATCCGGACAATACCAAGAAAGGAGGGGGGGTATCCATATTCATCAAGGACACCCACACCTCAAGACTGGTGGCAACGCATGATGCATCGGAGACCATCCAGGTGCAATTAACCATAGGCAAGACTGCTCTGCAAATTGTAGCATGTTACAGGCCACCCTCACAAACTCAGGAACCTCACATGGCCTTCCTGAAAACACTAGAGGGGATAAATGTATCACCAAACACCATCATACTAGGTGACTTCAATTACCCTAATATAGACTGGGAACACTACTCAAGCCCAAACACCCTAGCCCAAAAGTTCCTGGAATTCATAAACTCAAATGCCATGGAACAACTAGTCACCATCCCCACAAGAGGAGATAACATACTTGATCTCATCATCACGAACATGGGAGCACAATGTTCAACACCGGAAGTATACCCCTCACTGGTGAGATCAGATCACAAACTAATCTCGCTGGAGGTCTTCATCCCACCCCCACCTGAAATAAAAAAGACCACAGTAAAGAACTTCTCAAAAGCCGACTTCACACTTCTAAAGACTAGTGTGGTCTCCTTTAAGGCCCCGAGTCATGGAAAACAGTACTCAAGCCGCTGAATCACTTACAAATGCCTTCTACAAGCAAAACAAAGACTCTTTGTACCAAAGGCAAGCGTCCAGTCTGGTGGACCCCAGCCATAAATAAACTCTACAACAAAAGGAGGAAGCTACTACAAGATAGAGCAAAATCCTTAAAAGGTAAGACACCCTTGATCACTATAAGTAAAAAACTAAGAGCTCTCATAAAATCATCCAAAGCAAATTTCGAGAGAAAAATAGCTAAAGACTCAAAAGACAATCATAAGGCCTTCTTTAGCTATGTTAGAAACCTAGGAGGAAACTCCCAGATATGCTCAGAACTAGTTCAAAATGATGTGAAGATTACTGATCCTACAGACATTGCCAACATACTGGCTGACAGGTTCAGTGCAAACTTCTCCCTCCCCCAAAAGGAGAGATATCTATACCAAACAATTTCAGCCCCCAAACATCTCCAGCCCAAGTGAGAACTGCTCTCTCCAAAGCAAAAACACAGCATCCATGGGACCTGATGGTGTCCCGGCTGTGTGCTCCACGAACTCAATGAGGAATTAAACCCACAGCTAGGACAGCTGTTTAATCAAAGTCTTACCTCTGGATACGTACCCAGGAGTCGCACTGCAACTGTGGTCCCACTTCACAAAGGCGGTGCCTCCACCGACCCTGGAAATTACCGCCCATTAGCTTGACAAGCCTTATCTGCAAAGCCATGGAGAGGATCATAATGGACCTCATAAATAAAGACATAGGAATTTGCAGACTTTGGATCCAACCCAGTTTGGCTTTGTCAAAGGCAGATCATGCCTTTAAACTTGGTTGACTTTTTCAAACAGTCACCAAAGCCATTGATGAGGAAAGGCAGTCCATACAGCCTACCTCGATCTGGCTAAGGCCTCGATACAATACCCCACTGGGTATCATTGAAAACTCATCAGCTTAAATGTTAACCCATGCATCACAAGATGGGTTGCAAACTGGCTGAGTGACAGAACCCACAGGGTCAGAGTTGCTGGCGCCATGTCAGACTCAAAGCCTGTCACAAGTGGTGTCCCACAGGGCTCAGTCCTGGGCCCACTTGTTTGGCATCTACTTTTCAAGTAAAAGCAAACACAGGAGGGTTATGGCTGACAAAGTTTGCAGATGACTGCAAACTGGGCGCCATAGTAGAAAACACATCTGACACAGATATCCTTCAGAAGGGTCTCACAGAAACGGATAACTTGTGCCAGAGCCACGGCCTAAAGTTAAATGCCAAAAAATGCATAGTGATATCGTTCGGAAAAACAAGGTTACCCCTAGCTACCAAATAGGTGGCAATCCACTGAGCACAGAAGAAGTTATCAGGGACCTGGGGACCCAGGTTGATAGTAGTCTGTCATTCGACACCCATGTAGCTAAAGTAGTTAGGAAGACCTTCTACATTGCCCACCTTATCATGAAGGATTCTCATCTAGATCAAGGAGGTCATAGTCTCCTTTACTCATCACTCATCAGACCAATGATTGAGTACAATGCCCCATTCGGAATGTATCTGACCCGACACTTGCAGCAGCTGGAGAAGCCACAAAAGTTCCTCACCAAAAGGATAAAGGGTCTCAAAATATGTCCTATGCTGCCCGACTGAAAGAACTCCAGCTCTATTCAGTCGCTGCTCAGAGGTGACCTTGCCTAACATACAAGGCCATGTCAAACCCAGATTTGATGAATATGCTTCACCTCAAAAATCTAGATCCATCAGAGCCACAAGGGGAGACTTAAACCTCGACACGGCTATTAATAGGACGTGCTGGAGGGATAGATTCATCACCCAAAGACTCCCTATGCTGTGGAACAAAATCCCGGTACATGTGAGGCAGAGCACCTCGCTGGCCTTGTTCAAGAGAAATCTTGACCAATGGATGGGAGATCGCAGATATACCCCAGGGATTACCTCAGTGTCACTGCTCGACAGAGGCACAGCAAAATAATGGGTATAGTTCCCCATACTAAAGGGGTGGCGTAAGCCACAAAACGATGGGCTAGGCTTGTAAATGCCCTTGGGCAGATAGCCTAGTATGAACCTATGAACCTATGAACCTATGGGTGTGACATAGCTCTGTATGTTAGGCAGAGGTCACCTCTGGGTAGGAGGTATGCAACACAGTGTAGCTGTGGTTTTGTGAGTAGGTCTGCATAGGGCATCTGTTTGAGGTCGGTATTACTCTTTGTGAGGTATGTCTGTGGCCTTTCCAGTTGCTGTAGTTATCATGTGAGGTACATACCACATGGGGCATTGTACTCTATAATGGGGTTTAAGTGTGATGAGTAGAGAGGAACACTGACCTATATTTCCCTAGAGGACACACCTTTTGTGATGATGTGTTCCATGTAGACAGAGTGCATGATTAGTGTGACACTGTGATTATCAAAGGGAAGGCTACTGTCCACCTGTGTCCCATGTTCCCTTAACACACCTTTGGTGTTAGACTACCACCTATGTGGTAGTTAATGGGTACAGTGTTCTGGCAAGAAGGGATGGCACTGCAGTGTCAACACTGAGCTTCAGTCCATACCTTGGTCACCAGGCACCTGTCGCAGTAAGTATGCCCCATGTCTCTCTCTCTCTATCTATATATATATATATATATATATATATATATATATATATATATATATATATATATATACCTATAGATATATACATATACACATACATACACACATACATATAAACATCCATTGCTGTACATATAGGCACATATACAGTCCACTATTCATGGTGGGAATATCAATTATGCGACAGTTGTGAGATATACAGTTATGTAATAATATTGAACAGTGTTATGCAGACTGCATTGAAGGTGTCCTCAGCCCATGTAGCTTTAGCAGGCCTCACTGGCTGCAACACTGCAAAACTGACAGAGCATACCCACAGCGTTTAACCACCACATGTCATATACCAACACTGCATGCTGTTTTCTTTGCCACACACTACAACCTACATGGAAATATGCACATAACAACCTTCAACAACATATATATATATATATATATATATATATATATATATATATATATATATATATATATATATATATATATATATACCCTTCACAAACAGTTGCAGTATGTCCCTTGCCCTATGTACATGTACAGATACATATAGATACGTACTGCTGCCACATATGGATGATTCACAGTATGTAGAGTACTCTTCAAAAACATCTACTACATGCCAGCAAATACGTATGTGTTACATACCTTTCCTTTGTATTTCTCTGTTCCGCCTGTTTTTAAAGGAAATAATTTTTTTTTTAATTTTTCTTTTTGGTTTGCGTTTTCTCCGTCAATTGCTGTTGCTCTTTCTTTTTCTGTGTCTCTCTGTTTCTGTCTCTTTGTCTGTGTCTGTGTCTCTGTCTCTCTCTCGCTCTCGCTCTCTCATTCTCTCTTGCTGCAATGAGATCATTGCATGTGTGGACAGCAAGTACAGCCTGCCCTTTCAGCTTTCCAAAGTGGGGCCCATGCTTGTTTGCTGTGGACACCGTTGTGTCAGTCAGAAGGCTGGTATACTTCTTATATCTGAAGCCAGGGTTGTAGCCAGTGATTTGCATGTTGTACTCAAACCTGAATGTTGCTGCTTCTAGTACACACTTGTCAGTGTAGAATTTTACTCACCCCTCCAAATGCTTACACAAGATACATGGTATTATGTACTTTCTTTTCTAATTAGACAATTAACTGCCATACAAAAGTAGTTATTGCAATGTATTCTTCTGGCACATGAACTGTTTGTGAGTTACTATACTGTAAATATTAATTAACTCACTTCTGAACAGTTTGTTGTCTATTTGTGTTGACATTAGCACAGGCTGCTCAAGACAACTGGACAAATTTCAGTACTGAGTATGCCTACCTACATCCTTGGCAGAGCCTGAATACACAGGTATGTTGTTCTTTTGGGTATGGGTGCAGAAGTACAGAGAGCATTATATATTATTGTGTGATGTTTATCTTGCTGAACATACAGGGTTGCTGTGTACCTGTTAGTCTATCAAGGCAAGTAGTCTGTCTGCGTAGCTCCCACCTGTGGACATATCCAGATGATAGGTAGAGGTTAGCCTATTATTCTTTGTCTGTGCACCACACCGGCCTTTTCTGCATTGGAACAATGGCATTGTCACAGTTGGTTGCTACCAGTACATGGCTACATCCTTTGATATTTCTGTGTTGTACTCCTACATAAGGGTATGCTTGTGGGACTCATTCCAAAGCTATTTGCAGAGTGTGCAACAGCAGAAAAGCTGAAATGCCTGTGTGTTTCTGCCTCTGCCAGGTTTCTGATACACTCAGGTATATATTTGAACAGCCTCAGGGAAAGGTACATATAAGTGAGGTACACCTGTAATATATTACAGACATTAAGTTGAGACTGTGAGAGAATCAGAGCATATGTATTAATACACCTTTTCTGACGTGCAAGCAGTGTGTACTCTTACTTATTGACATTATTCATTAAGTGTAATTCCCCACTTTTCAGCCTAACATCAATACTTTTCAGAGGGATTCTGAGGGACACAGCTAACATTTGTTTAAAAATCAGGGACATCCCTGAAAAGCAGTCACAGTTGGGAAGTATGGCCTCTGCCCTATTCAAATATGCCAGTGTTTATCCTGCTCTGATACTGTGTGGGGTTTGTAAAGTGCTACTGTAACTTTATTTCCTGCTAGAATGGCTGGTTCTCTTTTCACAGTCATGTCATGCAATTCCACAACAACTGCTGGTAAAGATCCACAGAACAGGATTTGTGTTATGGCATTCCTATTTTCCCTTTACATTCACTCATTGTAATGCATGATATATGTATTACAGCACCAACTAGTTGAATATGTCTGCTGTGGCTTAGTGGTACTTCATGCAGTATAGTGTGTCCAAGGTCTGGGATACGAGACTGACAAAGGTGTTTTATTTTGCTACTCAGCAGAACAAGGGCCCTGCCATGCAGAGTGACTAAGGCACTTTTAAGCAGTTGTAAGCGGGTTTGCGTGGGTTTGCGCAATGCTTAGCAATACTTATCTAAGTGCACACATGCGCACACTCGCTCAAACCCGCTAACTACTGCTTAAAAGTGCTTGCTCCCACTAACCCCCGTGCTAATTTCTTTGAAAGAAAAGAAAATGGGGAGATAGGAAAGTGGTGACAAAGGGGGCACAAAGAAGGAAAGACAGTAGGGAAACCAGCTCGGGATGTGTAGGACAGGTGTAGGGAAGGTCCATAGCTGCCCATTTCTTTACCAGCAACAGCTGTGCATATGTTAGAAATTTAGAGTGAGATTTGAAACCTTCCACCCCTGAGAGAGGGGTGAGGACAACAAAGTATGTTGTACTGCCAATTATAATTATCAGTTTACATGTCCAGCGGACATGTGTGCGAAATGGGCAGCTATGTATGGGGTGTAATTTTTTTCTGGGAACAGATTGCCTTTTTTTTTCAGGTGAGAATGGAATGTGAGGTAGAGGAAGTAGGTATATTTGGGGAGGTAGGTTGGGGAGGTAAACAGACAAGACAAACAAGATGCATACAGGGGTGGAATATGACACATGGGGTGGGTGAACAAATTGACGGGGACAGATGTTTGGAAATCGCAATTCCATGAGCCCACAGATGGTAACAGTGGAACTGAGATCCCCACCCATGGGCAGTCATCACTGCACCTTCACAGCCCAGAGGGTGGCTGTGCTGGGGGCTGCATAGGAGGGGCAGGTTCACCCGTGAGTCACGCCACTCTTGTCTCGAGCTGGCATAGGGGATCAGTGACTGAATGCTGGATCTCCCTACGCACCACAGCCCGGACCCTTCAGAGAGTGACAGGCGGTCCTTCTCTGCCCACGCTTGCACGAGGGGGGGTGAGCCCCATCCCCTGCAGTGCTTCCACCTGAAGGTGGCACAGGACCAATGGATGAGGGGAGCCCCAGCTGGGCACCGGACCTGCTGGTGCCAGGTGCAATCGCCAGCTGAGGAGGGACAGGTGAGTCCGCTGGGACCAGCCTTCCCATATGTTCTGTGTTTAGGTGTGTTTAATTACAACATAGACAACAGCATTCAAAATTAGTTGCAACAGCATGCAGTAATATTCCCATTAACCCAACACACCAGGGTTCCAACAGTTGAACAGCAAGCATAACACATGCATATATTGAACGACAGTGGACATTCCAACAGCATGCAGGGATGATTGGTGGCAACAGGCCACCAAGATTGTGGTGTTTGAACAGGGCACATGCATCAAAGTAAATGCAGATATTTATAGAACAATAGGACATATGTCCCAACAAATGTTTTGAGATTACACATACCCATTGAGGTGTGGAATTGCATTGTTTATGCACATACAGTAGGGTGTAAAAAGATACCTCCATTAACATCTTATAAGTACTTATAGTTTACACTACATTCCTATTGACTGCAGGTGTATATCCCCTACATGTATTATTACACTAGGCAATGTGCATTAGGTTGTGTAATGGGTTTGGCTAGTTCATTTTATACCTGACCTATATCTGACATACTAACTGTCCAAGATGCAGATGTTACTGCTACATAGTTATATATTTTATTTATATTTATATATCTACATATCTGGATGTGTTCATGTGACATTTTCAGTTATATTTCTACAGAACCCTACATTTCAATAGCACACTTACTTTTCTGGGGAACACATTAACAAGCTACTCTTGTGCCAGATTTACCTATGCATGCCAGCCATTAACCAACTGTTGAGGACTGCATATATGCTTCACAGCTACTGGCACATCCTTCTTCCACTTTATATGGGACTGCCCAACTGTGGGTTGACAGCGCTTAATACAACAGTACTATTTATATAATGCAAGGGTACAACAACATTTCAAAGTAAGTGACACAGATACACTCCAAGTATTATACCTTTATTAATTACATTACACACTTTTCTAGAGGCTCTCTTATTTATTTGATATTACAGTGCATGCAGAAGACTTATTCAAGACATATTATACCTTGATTAATAGGTTGCAACACTATTTTTCAGGCTCACTCACTTATTTTATATAACAGTACATGCAGAGATATTATTCCGGACTTATTTTACCTTTATTAATGGGTTACAACACTCTTTTTCTGGATCTCTGACTTATTTTATATAACAGTACATGCAGAGAAATTATTCAGGGCATTTTATGGCTTTATTATCGGGCTACACTTTTTTCAGGCTCTCTCACTTATTTTATATAACAATACATGCAGAATAATTACTAACCTGCCTGGTGGCACAGCCTTAGCAGCCTATCTGCATAGGCTTGCTGATTTGCAGCACAGACACCTGCAGCTGTGAAGTAAATGAAGGGATATTGAGACATACCTATCCATTATATAGACTACATTAGCATGTCTTACATACTTCTTTCCATGGCTACCTACTCAGTTGTGGGGCATCTTGCATGTCACGGGCCTCCTGTATCCATCGGTTCAGTAGGTCCTGCTTCTGTCTCTTCAGGTCTGCATGGTGGTGACGGACCTGCTCACCAGTCCGAGGGATACCTGTTGCACTGGTGAGATCATGAGCTAACCGGTTCCAAGCCTCTGCTTTGTACTCCGTCCCTTGAAACTGGCCCTGCAGGAGTCTTGACTCATGATGGTGGACAAGGAGCCAAACCATGTATTTTGACTCCTCGATGCCCCAGCATTGCACTTGAAAGTGAGTACCCTCTCCAGCACCAGCCATCCTGACTGCAGATGGGAGCTACAATTAGTTATGGTGAGTATTCCCACCTATGGAGTTAAAATATGCCGCATTTCCCGCACATATTTGTGATTGGCCATTTTTGAAAATTCTCAGCTGACAGCAAACCTGCTTAGCAATGGTTAATCTTCCATTTATAAGTATATGTATGTTAACAGTGCATGTTTATGCTAAGCTGTCATGGTTTAGTGGTTCAGTACTTTGATTATGGTGCACAGTGTCCTGGGTTTGAACCTTGTCATTGCTTTTTATTTTACTACTGTCCAGACAGGTTAGGGGGTGTGGCTGTGTTTAGGCCACTTTGCTCTACATTGCTCCACATTGCCTGATGGTGCATTGGTTAGCATGGTGCGCAGCTCCACGTAAACCTATTGTGCTAGGTAAAGTGCTGCTTAGCTATGGGCAATTATATTGCACTGGGTAAAACGCTCCTTAGCTATGGGCAATAATATTGCGCTACGTAAAACCCTGCTTAGCTATGGGCAATTATATTGCACTAGGTAAACCCTGCTTAGCTATGGGCAATTATATTGCGCTAGGTAAAGCGCTGCTTAGCTATAAGCAATTATATGTCACTATCCTTAATGCTGCTCACCTTCTTATATTTATATATATATATATATATATATATATATATACATTTTGTTCACTAATACATAGGCAATTTCAATGCTTTTTACTAAAATTTCATTCATATATGTCAGGAATAATTTTGTATACCAATTTAAAACATAAAATCGACAGGGGAGTGGTGGGATTAGAACCAGGAATGCCTCCTTTTTGTGTGAACACTCTACCACTACGCTATTGGGCTTGATTTGCATAAGTATTTCTTATTATGCTCTTTGATGTCAAAATTGCTAACTGCAGCTAAGTGATGGGCACATCCGCACAAACACGTGCAAATACGGGCAGCTATATTAGGAATTATAAAAAAAAAAAAAAGAATAGTTTACATGTTACAATTACAAAGGGGTTTAGTATGTGGGGATGTGTACTGTTTGTTATGTGTACATTTCAGCGGACTCACTCATTGCATTTGTCATTTTCACTTTATATGGTTGCAGGGGCATGGATATTTGGACTGCTCGGCAGTCTGACACGCCTTCTGCAGTCTTACACACTCCGTGTTAGCCTTCCAGTTGAGTCAGCGCCCTCATGCATATGCATGATGCGCTGACATCATAGTCTTAAACAACAGTCTCCGTGTAAGACTTGGTTAGTCTTACTCGGAGGATTACTGAATCCCCCCCTTAGTTTCTACAGGAAGTAAAGTTTCAATACATTAAGTAAGAAGTTTCTCAAATGTACATAAGATTATTAGAATTGCAGGAAAAAATGCCACATATTTTTTGTTTTGTACTGGCTTCTTTTCTTTTCCTTTCTGGATTAAGGGCACAAGACTTCAGTTGTTTTTTTTCCCAACATTTTCTTTTGATGCTCCATTCAGCAATATTGCAGTTGAGTTAAATATTCAAACAGTCATCACGCAAATTTTCAACTAATTCTTGATGATAAGCTTTACATATGGGCATCATGGGTATTAATCTTAATCTAATTTTACTTCACCTCATACACTCCAGTCTGGAAGGCCTTATTAAAGATGGTCATGCATGAGATTACACCTGGAAATTAATACAAAAAATAAAGTCTGGCAAATATGTGTACTGAAAACTTGGTAACCTTCTCTGTGCATAACAAAAAATAATTTTTTGCAATCTTTTGGAATTCCCCATAGTTGATCATTGGCTGACATCAGCTCCTTTAATCATTTACTGGGTCCGTGGACCCCTCTTTTCCTCTCTCAGGCTTTACCTGGCCCACATCTGGAGCTAGTGAAGAGATCAAGGACAGTGATGCATTTTTGTTTGTTATGCTTTAACCCCCTCCCCCCACAAAACTTGCTGAATATCCAAGGGTGGACCTGATGTGGGATTATGCTGGCATATCTTCTCACTCTTACAGTGACTCAAACAATGTCCCTTGACAATTCCCCTTTACAAACATGCCACCTTTTATATTCCCACCCTCCACCAGAGATCGACCATGAGATGCAAGCAAGTGCATGCCTTCACCATGATGAAGATGTACAACTCCATGCTTCACTGGCAGCAGCTCAGGTGCTTCAGACACCAATTAAACCTGTAGGCAGGGCTTTGTCCTTCAACACCATATCACTCTCCAACAAGCAATTGGTTTGATTAATTGGAGCTATTAATTCAATGTCCTGAGAAAACATAGGTTCTTGGACTCCCTCATTGCTGCTTCACTGGGATTTTACTGTGGTTTGCAATGGTTCTTTCACATTCAGTTACTTATAGGTTCATAGGTAGGTACTAGTCTATTAGCCCTGGGGCCTATATAAGCCTATCCAAAAAGGTTCCCCTGGCTTTTGCCACCCAAGAAAATTATTTTCCTGTGCACTTGGCCTCCTTTCTTTCAGAAACAATAGACGCATGCAGTGGTAGTGGGCAGAGATGTCGTATTTCTAACACATATTTATGTAGTTAATGAAACTCCTATCTCTTCTCCTATGAATAGGTAATGCTACTTTCTTTGTTGATTACCTAATTTTCCTTCAACTTCTCCAGAAGATTGCCATACTAAACCTCCAGTAGGGTATGCACTCTAATAGTTCAGGAGTATAACTTAATCAACAGTCATTGCCTGCTGATTTCAAATCTGCCCCCCAAGGAATCTTTAATAACTCTTATCAAGTCACTGATATTAAAAAGCTAGGGACAAATTTGGCTGTGAGCCGCACTGAAACTAAAGACATTAAATTAGGGCAAAGATTTAAGATAACATACAAAAGGAAATAAATAAATGGTGCAAATCTGCCTTCTCAGTAGAGCATAATTCATTTTATTTATTTCTTTATCCCCTTGCTGACTGGGTTAGTCCCACTAAACTAGTGGCCTCTTTTCAGGGGAAACTTGAGGTGGTATTTATACTACTAGGGGAAATTTGGCCAGAGCATCGGGTAACTTCCCCTACTATTTGGAGGTACTAGATGGTGCTGGAGGGCTCCTACAGCAACAAGCAAGATATCTAAGAGAAAAAGCAGTGTGGAGGAGGAGAGAAAAGCTATTGAGAGCTTTGAGTTAAAATTTGTTCACTATGGAGTTTCAGAACATAAACAAATATTCTTGGGTGATGAATGTTACAAATGAACAGCATTTAGTTATCTCCATGGAGAATGAAGTGAGTCTGTTGAAATGGTTCAGATAACAGAACTGGTATCAAGATGATGTCCTATTAAAAGTAATCAAGCATGATGATCCAGGTGACAGTTCTGCTGTTTCAGAGGGTGAGATGGTAGATATTTTTTAGGAAATGCTGAGGATGGTAATGTGGAAATGGAACCAGGTGTTGTGGCAGCAGAGAATGCAGCAGTTGTACTTTATGCAGCAGTGATGGAAAGTAAAAGCGGAAAGCAGTCAAAAAAATGAGAAGGTCTTTGTTTTTTGTCAGCAGATAATGCAGTAACTAAAACATATGCAGCAGTGACACCAGGCAAAAAAGGAGAATAACAGCATACTGCAAGTAAAACAGTTTTTAAAAAGAAGAGAAGACCAACTGTGAGAATAAAAATGAAAAATGACACTGTAATAGACAGATATTATGTATGGGACAATTTGATAACTGTTCTGGGTCTTAAAGCTCAAGAAATTTGTTTTTCTTATACATACTGAGACAGTAACATTATGTGACTTAACATTTAAAGCTGGAGGTCTAATGGATATTTCTGGAACTGTGTAACAAAAAGAAGGGCATTTATCTGTGGAACAATTATTCATTTTCAGGTAGTAAGTTAATGTTAAAAAAGCGTTACTTTGCAGTTTAAAACCGATGAACTAGAAGAAAACAATGTTAAAAATGCATGCATTGTGTGTGTGAAGCTGATGATAATATTGTGAAAGTTAGAGATGAGAGAAACTTAAGGAAAGGTGGGTGGAGGTTAGAAGCTCATTTGAAATGTGAAAAAATATTGTGAAACGCATGCCAAGTGTTGTGCCAAGAGTTTTTTTTTTTCTGGTTGGACATAGAGGGACATTAAGATGTGCTGGCCAGCTTAAATCATATTTCTTTTGTGGGGACTTTTCTCATTTAATTAATGATTGTGACAAGGTACAATGTAACCATTGTGTGGAGAAAAAACACATATTTAGAAGCTATGTACCTCAATGCAGGTTGTGTAAAAAAGTGGACACTTTGGATGGATTATAAAAAACAAACAGTAAATAATGAAAAAAAGAAGGGGAAAGGAAGAAAACATTAAAAAGGAAGGTGATCAAGAGGGTGGAGGAGACAGTTAACTAGGTAAAAAAAAAAAGAAACTGTAGAAGAAAAAAAAATATCGAGAAGAAAATGAGGAGAGAGAGTATATGCAGGAAAAGAGGTCAAGAGAAGAGACTGATATGAATACATTTTTGAAGCTCTAGCCAGTGAAATATTTGATTCTGAGAATCAAGGATTACTTGTACATAAAACTAGGAAAAAATATTCAATTGAGGAAAGAGTAAACATAAGAAAATGAAAATGTCAAACTATTTCTCCTAAACCCTAAAATGAAGGAAAATCAACAATTTTACAATACTTTGTATAAATGTGTACTGTATTATTAATGTGTAAAAAGGTTAGGGTTACTGGAATGTTTTGCTGAATATGATGAGGATGTTATTCTGTTAGAGGATGTCAGTTGCCTGAAAAAAAAAAAAAAAAAGCTTCAAACAGAATACGTGCGAGGTGGAAATATAATATGGAACTTGGAAAGTAAAGATAATTCCAGAATGGTTGTGTTGTGTAAAAAAAAAAAAAACAGGGAAAATACTAGATGTAACATTGATAAGGATGGGAAGGTTAACTGTTTGTGAGGTTGAGAGAACATGTTTATAGACTTATAGCATTATATGTGTATATAACTAGCAAAGAAAGAGAGAGAATCTGTTTCATCAAATATTAGATTATGTGGTGGTTAACATGAAAATTATAATTGCAGGGGGTTTTAGTTGTGATTTCAGGGAACCATTTTCTAAAAGAAAGGGTAAAGATGTTGCAAAAATGCAGGAAGTGATAAAATGGGCTCCCTATTGAAATGTTAGTACTCAAAATTCTGAGTGCCGACAAGCCTAAAAAAAGACTAAATGCTTCTTTTTGCAAGGAGCAAGCCCCAACACCCTGACTTTATATATACCAACTCCAAGATCTCCATACCTTGGAGAAAAGGGAATTGTCCAATAAATGGCATCTCAGATGTATTATATGTAAGTATGATGTTTTGGCCATTCAGTCTCCACATTTCAGGACTCACTCTAGTGGATCCTGACATTTCAAATAGTTACTGTTACCAATAAAATGTGGTAAATTAGCTGTGTGGAGCAAAATGCAATGGACTTATATTGAAGAGGGGCATTTGTATCTGAAATTGATTATTTTTGTATTATCGGAAGGCTTGAGGGCTGCAGATGGTGATACAATTGTGATGGATTTTTCAGATAATTTAGTAATATGGATGGAGGTGATGGAAGAATGGCACTATATTAAAACAGGGAAGGGAATAAAAAAGAATAAATAAGAAATTATTAGATTAAATTGAAGAGTGGGAAGCATTGCAGTTAAGGATGGATCATATAACCATGAAGGACTTTAATAAACCTTGTCAGAATACTCTGAATAGTGGAGTAAATTTAAAAATAAGTACAAAGCCTGTTTTTTGACATAAGAAAGGAAGAGAAACTGAAGTAAGGGAAAATGTATAGAACTATATCAGAGAGTTTAGAGAATAATACAAGAGACTATTATGATATGGAAAAAGAAATTTATAAATGAAATCGAGAAAAAATAAGGCATTACTGTTTATGCAGGTATATTTACAAGAGAGAAGGGAGGAGGTAACTGCATATTTGGGTAAAATAGTAAAGGAGGATATTAGTATAATGAGGGAAGTGAAAATGCAAAAGAAGAGGTAAAAAGTGGAATTATAAGTATTGTACTACAGCATGTGGAACATATATAAGGGTAAAAAGAAGGAAAACAAGAGAAAATGGAAAGTAAAAAAAACATCTAGACTAAGTCAAAGGAGAATTTGAAAAACTAAATTGCTATTAGTGAATTGGATAAAGTACTTAAGAAAGTAAATGTTTATTTCGTATCATGCCCAGATGGTATATGGTATAAAATGTGCAAGAAATTAATGGATTGACAAAGAAAATATTTTCTAAATGTATTGAGTAAATAATTGAAGGAAGAATTTGTTTATGAAGAATTATGTAATGGGATATTAAAATCTGTATGGAAGAAAGATTAGAAAAATGAAATAAAAAAACTGGAGACCTATAACACTAAACAACACTGATTATACATTTTTATGAGAATAATGCTCAGGAGAATGAATGGAAGGATTAGGGATGTTAATGAAGAAAGTATATATGGTATAAAACAGAAAGAATGCCCAAAATTGTTATTGGTTGTGATAAAAATTGTGGATGAAATATACATTAAGGGACAATTTTTCTCACAACCAATAACAATTTTGGGCATTCTTTCTGTTTTATACCACATATAATATGGTATGTGATAATAGCAAGGCATTTGATATAGTAAGACATGATGTCTTGTGGGATATTATGGAGAAGTATGGAATAGGTAATATAATTAACAGACTTGTATATGTCAGCATATCAAAATAATATAGTGAGAATATTAGTGAATTGGTGGCTGAGTAAAGAAATATGCATGGAGTGTAATAAAAAACAATGATGTCCCATGAGTGGAATATTGCTTGCACTGGTAATGAATGTGATAGTGAGTAAAGCAGCTTATAAAATGAAAGATGCCAAATAAGTGATTCAAAAGGAGTTTGTGATTCTAGGAGTTTTGACATACACAGACAATGTAGTTGATAAGAATAAAATGTAGATGAGGAAAGTGTTGGTTTGTCTGAATGGATATTTAAAGAAAATGGGAATGACCTTGAATAAAGATAAAAGTAAGGGTTTGGGTGATGTTGTGAAAACTGGAGGTGTGTATTTTTCAATGAATGAAGTGTCTCTGCTATAGATAAAATATGTGAAAAGTATGTAGTTATGATGCAATGGGATGGTTTAATAAAAGAAATGAAATAAATGTCTTATATGGAGGAATTATAGATTAGCATTCAGCAAAATAGCTTATCTGGTGAATTTTGTAATAATGGGAAAATGTGTCAAATGTTTATATGATCCCAAGAAAATATGAAAAGGAAATTGTGCATCTGGCATTTTTTCGTACAACATTCAAGATTAAATCCAGTGAAATGGGCTGCATTGTATATGATTAAAAATGAAAGGGGGATTGGGAATACTAAATCCAGTTGTTTATTCTACTTTTTTAAAGCTGTATAAAGTGAGTAAAGGAAGCAAATGAGAAATTAATAGCAAGAATGTTTAAATACAAGTTCAAAAAAGTTATGGGAGATGGTGTGAATAGGAAAAAAAAGGAAAAAAGAATATATAAATGAAGAAATTAAAAATGATAGAAAAATACTAACATGGAAAATAAAAATTGATGATATAGAAAACATTAAAAGGCTGTGGTATAATAATGCCATGAAACAATATTACTATGTAAATCCATGGGAAAAGTTACCAGAAGAACTTATTAAAGCCTGGTAATAAATACATTATCAGTAAGTTACCAGTAAAGGGGAATATGCCATATAAAGTTGAAAGAGTGTGTTTATTTTGTAGGGGGGGACAGACAACAGAGTGTGTTTTTTGAACTATAAAAGAGTGGTAAAACTTTGGAAATAGCTGTGTGAAGAAAAAATGTTGACAGTATTAAAGACATGAACAATACAATATGAATATGATTATGTATGGATATTATAAGACTGAAAGACAGGATGAACTTTTGTTTAATGGGAAATGGATTCGGTAGATATACTGAGAAAAATTAGATTATGGTTGTGGAAGAAGCAGTAGGAGTCTATCATTGAAGAATAACAATGTGGATGATATAAGAAAAATGATAAATAGTAAAACAATGAAATGTTTATATATGTACCTGTAAATATGTTCATTTTGTAAATATGCAAATAATGTTTTTTTTATGTTGAGTTAAATAAAGGGTCCCTATTCTTTCCAATATGTGCCATAGAATCCTTTCCATCTACTTGAGCTACTGCCAGTGCAAGCAGATGGAACCTTATTTTAACATGTCATTTGAAAGAAGAAACACTCAGGAGTACAGCACTATCCATATGCTGTACTGCAGTATTGGCAATTCATTTTCCTAGGATGGGAATAGAACCCACAGGCTTCTGCACAAAAGGCAATTTTACTATATGTTGTGCCACTGATTCTGCCACTGGAAATTGGTTTTAACTAAGCTGACATATTAATCTAAAATGCTGTATGTCCTAAGATGTTTAATCCTTAATATCCTAGATAAACAACTCCTTAAATGGAATACGGAAACTGTGTCATGTATTTGGACACCATTAAGAGAACAGGTGGCTTAAGATCTACCAAACTATCATTGTAAACTTCAAGAACTGATAAGCACTTCTTTTTTGGCATGCAGGTTGTGTCACTCTCCTACATTGGACATGATAGAAGAGTCATTGTGGGGTCTGTTCAAGCAGCTTTATTTTGTACAAACACAATCAAAGTTTACTGACTTTAACTTAAGTAACTTATATACAAACTAACTACTGCAACCATGCATGCTCACTCTCTGGCTGCACTCTGAAAATGGCACTAGGAATAGCATGTGCCTAGTATTTATATGTGCACATTCAATCCTTTAAATGCTTCTTAAAGACACAGCACATATAATCTGATCTACATCTTCCCTCTTTGAGAAATAGATCATGCAATGTTATGAATTTATTTGGCATGCAAATATCACAGGTAAATCTTTGTCATGCATTATACAAGACTAGGTACATATATATATATATATATATATATATATATATATATATATATATATACACACACATATATATATAGATATATACATATATATTATATATATATATATATATATATATATATATATATATATATATATATATACACACACACAGGTCCATATTGCTGCATATTTCACACTGGCCCTGGATATTCAACCATATTGTGTGACATTAACCTGGGAATTGGGTTTAGCAACTGGAGCTGTCTTACAGAATGTTCAACCTTGAAAGTATTTGGAACATCTTCAGGAATGGAATCGGAGGTTGAAACACACTCTGGGATGGGAACAATGTTTGATTTGCTCTGAGATTTAGAGTTTGTATCACAGGAACAATGCTGCAATGATGATTCTGGTACAGGAAAATGTCTGAGATTTCTCCTGTACTCCACACCCTCAGATTCTACAAGGTAGGATCTTGGCTCAGCACATATACCTGTAACTTGACCAATCTAGTTGAAACCTTTCACTATTTGTACTCTTACTATTTCTTCTTCCCTCAACAGACGAAGAAAACTGCTCGATTTATCATAACTGGACTTCTGGATAGAATTCTTCTTGAATAATCGAGCCTTGATGGTTTTATTGTTTTTAGCTTTAGGCCTCAATAAACTGGAACTAATAGGTAGCATAGTTCTGGTTTGCCTGGATAGACGTCTTTGAGCAGGTGAGCCAAGAATATAATCTCAGGGTATGTTTCTGAGAGTAAGTAAATTCAAAAAGACATGGGTTTTGTCACACTTTGATCTTTCAAGTAATTGCTTTGCACTCTGCACTACATGTTCAGCTAGTCCATTTGACTGTGGACATTCAAGACTGCAAGTAACATGTACAAAATCCCATTCTCTTGCAAATTTCTGAAACAATTGACTAGTAAATTGAGCACCATCATCAGAAATAACATTGTGTGGACTACCATGGACTGAGAAATGGTGTTTCAACTTAGTAATAACAGTAGTGGAAGTTAGGTTAGGTAGTAAATCAATCTCAAACCATGAATAAGAGTCTACCAATACTAAGTAGTGTTGATTTTTCCAGTAGAAGATATCAATGACTACTGTTGACCAAGGTAGTTCATGAACTTGACTTAGCTGAAGTGGTTCTCTTTGCAAATGCAGCCTAGTGCTATTGCATACTGAACAAGAAGAAAGTACTTTATCAATGTATTTCAGTAACGAAGGCCAAAATATTAATTCTCTCTCTCTTCTCTTAGTGGATGCGGAACGTGGGTGACCACAATGCAAAACATGGATATATTCTTCTTGTAAGGAAGCAGGAGCAACAGTTTTAGGACCTTTGAAAGTAATGTCATCTTCCCTCAGCATTTCATCTCTGTAAGGAAAATAGGTTTGCACTTCAGGTGGTACACTAGATTGCTTTGATGGCCAGCCAACATTAATGTAGTGGTTGAACTTTTGCAAAATTGGATCAATCTTTGTTTGATCTCTTAACTCATCAAGCCTAGTGGTAGAAAAATTATGCACTGCATTCATGTCAAACTCAAAAGTCTCTGCGTCAAGCTGTTCCATTGTATTTCTAGGCAATCTTTATAAGGCATCAGTGAGATAGAGCAGTCTGCCTTTTGTATAAACCTTTTTGAAGTTGTACTTTTGCAATTTGAGCATCATTCTTTGTAATCTCACTGGAGCTGAATGCATAGGCTTCTTTAGCATAGTAACTAGAGGTTGGTGGTCAGTTTCAATCTGAATAGCTTGACAATAAATGTAATCATGAAACTTGGAACATGCAAATACTATTGCCAAAAATTCTTTCTCAATTTGACCATACTGCATCTCAGTTTGGGTAAGTTTTGGCCTTCCCTCTTGAAGTATAACTGTGCCAAGACCAAATTTTGAAGCACCACAGAAAAGAGGGACTGGTTTGTTCACATCATAGTATTTTAATGTAGGTGGGGTGGCAATTTTCTGCTTAAGGTCTTCAAAAGCCTTCTGGTGCTGTTATAACCATGACCATGCAACATGTCTGCACGTCAGCTCTCTTAAAGGTGCTGTGAACTCACTGAAGTCTGGTATAAACTTGTCTAAATAGTTGACCATACCTAGGAAATTCTGTAGAGCTTGAACATTGTCTGGTGCTGATATCTCAAGAACAGCTGCTTGCTTGGGCGAGTGTGGTCTCAAGCAAGTAGTGGTAAATAAATGACCTACATATGTAACTTCTGGAAGTTTGAATTTGCACTTCAGAGAATTGAGCTTCAAGTTTACATCACATGCTCTGCATATAACTTTCTTTGGGTTTCTGTCATTCACCATTACAACTACTTCATGTATACCGACAATCCTCTTTTCATACCTCCCAGCACTCAGACCTGCGAGAGATCCCCTTATATATCCAAATTGGAAGCCACGCACTTTCCAGCCAAGAGCAGAATAGCTGGTCAAGAAGAGAAGGTCAACACTTGTACCACACCACATGGAACACATAGCCTTCCAGAACACACACTAGCACTGTCTTCACATAAAAACACAAACCACACACCCTCCTTCACAGAGGCTCTCAATAAAAATCTACCCAAACAGCTGAGACCTCCAAGGCAGAAATGCACTCAACCACCACAACACAACACTAACCACGAGGCACATAACTCTGCTAAACAGTATGCCACTCAACCAAAGCCCCGAAGGCAAAACAGCATGCCCAGCACACTAGTCATAGTGACTAGATAGTGAAGCACACTAATGTCCCACTCACTAGGTTGAATAAAGAGAAAGTAGTAGCCAGCTGCCTGTCAGGTGCCAGGATCCACCATATAATGCATGCTCTCAGGACCCTTAACAACAGGTACAGATATGACTCTGTCATTGTACATGTGGGTGTGAATGAATTGAGATGTACCTCCTAGGACTACATGAAAAGAGACATGGAGGAGTTCTCGGATTATGTAGCCCAGGCAGTTACGACTCTAGCCCTGAGCAGCATCCTACCATCGCCGAGAATGATACCACAGTACAAGCAGAAAATGATTGATTTTAACAATTGGCTAAGTTTCTGATGCCATTCTAAGGGGACCCAGTATCTGTCTGCCTGGGATGACATGATTGACTTGACCTTGATACTTTGCCAGAGATGGCCTGCAACTGTCACCCCTGGGTTTCCGGATACTGGCCATCTTCCCACCCCTATATTGCCTTTTTTAGGTGGTGTTCCAAAGACCAAATTACCACCATAACAGCTACAAACAAATGCAATCTGATGGTCATGCTGCTCAGTGCTAGAAGTCTAAATCTCAAAATACACTCACTCAAAGCACTCCTTAAAATGGAGAACATCGACATCTGCGCTGTAACAGAGATCTGGTTCACGGCAGCAGAAAGCACCCCTGTACTACCAGGCTATAACTAATTCCACACCTTTTGGCACCAGAACCTGGACCGAAGCTCCAAAGGTGGTGGTTTTTCCACATTCATAAAGGATGCACACACCTCCAGGCTGGTAGCACAACATAACGCAAGATACTTCAGGTGCAGCTAACATTGGGTAAGACAGCGATTCAGGTCATAGCCTGTTATAGGCCCCCAACCATGTCCCAAGACACTCACCCCACATTCCTAAGAACCCTGGAGAATATTAGGGTGCAACCTAACACACTCATACTGGATGACTTCAACTAGGTCTATATTATAACATTGAAATCTACAAAGATCGAATGTTATAATACTGATCCTGTAATGTCGAATGCTGAAAACAGGGAAGGTGCAGGACACCGAATTCTTTCCCAGGGAAAGAATTCAGTGGGCCGTTGCTGTGGCTTCGCTGTTTTCAGTGTTCGATATGTTGGAACGTTATAGGTCGGGTTCA